>NW_026057588.1:18957518-18987996 GCF_023721935.1 Panthera uncia
GAGAGAGAGAGAGAGAGAGAGAGAGAGAGAGAGAGAGAGAGAGAAAGAGAAAGAGAAAGAGAAAGGGAGAGAGAGAATCCCAAGGAGGCTCCACAGCCAGAGCCAGCGTGAGGCCTGAAGCAGGGCTTGATCCTATGAGCCTGGGATCATGACCGGAGCCGAAATCAAAAGTCAGATAGTCAACTGTCCTTTGTTCTTAGGATTCACAGGCTGAAGTCCTTAGGAGTAAAGGGTTGTGGATGTCTGCAACTCATATTGGATACTTTAGCCTCCCTAAAGTATCTAGGTGCTCCTTATTCTCGGCCACAGCGCCCGTAACAGGACATCCCATGGACTCACACACGCGATCCTGCCCTGGCGAGCAGGCACAGGGCTCATTTTGTTCTCACAAGACGAGAGAGTGATGAAGCAAAAGTAAAACATTAACGAGTGGTGAACCTAAGCAAAGGATATGTGGCTGATCATGATACTATTATTTCAATTTTCTGAAGGTTTGAAGATGGTTAAAAGTAAAGATTGAGGGAGAAAAGTGAGCCGAATCAGTGGGATTCTATGTTAGATGAGTTTTAAGTAAAAAAGAATGAATTTCGTGGCACCTGGGTGACTCAGTCGGTTAAGCGACCGACTTCAGCTCGGGTCATGATCTCACAATTTGTGAGTTTGAGCCCTGCGTCGGGCTCTGTGCTGCTTCAGATTCTGTGTCTTCTTCTCTCTCTCTGCCCCTCCCCCACTTGTGCTCTGTCTCTCAAAAATAAGTAAATGTAAAAAATTAAAAAAGAATGAATTTAGGTGCAATCACATTTTTAAACTAATGTCAATAGGATTGCAATTCATTCTTATTTTTCTTAAATGAACAAATTTTTAGGCATGTTAAATTAAAAAAAATTTTTTTGTAACTTTATTTTTGAGAGAGAGAGAGAGAGAGAGAGAGGGCAGCAGAGAGAGCAGGAGACAGGATCCGACGCAGGGTCTACACTGTCAGCAGAGAGCCCAACACAGGGCTCAAACCCACGAACCCTGCAAATCATGACCTGAGCCGTAGCTGGATGCTTACCTGACTGAGCCACTCAGGCGTCTCTAGGCATATTAAATTTTAGGGCAAAAATATGCTCACCTGATTTACAAAAAGGTACATAGAGAAATTTCCTTCCATCCTTACCCCCAACTCCTCTGTTTCTGCCTCAGTTGCCCCTCTGCCTTTGGTTTCTTATGGACCCTTTTAGAGATTAGGTATACATAAATACAAAACATAAATTTTGCTTTTCTTCCTTTGCTGTTCAGGATAGCTCGTTCTACGTATAGTTCTGGATCTTACCCCTCACCTAACAGTATCTTAGATATTGGGGCACCTGAGTGGCTCAGTCAGTTAAACGTCTGACTTTGGCTCAGGTCATGATCTCACGGGGTTTGTGAGTTCAAGCCCCACGTGGGGCTCTGTGCCGACAGCTCAGAGCCTGGAGCCTGCTTCCGATCCTGTGTCTCCCTCTCTCTCTGCCCCTCCCCCACTTGCGCTCTATCTCTGTCTCTCGCTCTCAAAAATAAATAAACATTAAAAAAATTTTGTTTAGATCTTAGCTATCATTCCGTGTAAATACAGAGAGCTTTGTCATCTGCATCTTTTCCTGTAGCTGCGTAGCATCTACTGTACGAACATGCCGTCATCTGTTTCGCTCGTGACCGACTCTAGATGGCTTCTTGTCTTGTGCCATTTCAAACAATACTACAGTCAGCACCGGTGCACGGACACCTTTTCACACACACTTGCTGGCACGAATATCCGCAGAGGGAAACAATCAGATGGGAACTGGCAAAGGATGTGTTGTTACAACTTCGGTGGCTATCGCCAACGGAGACACGGCGCTCCTTCACATACGGTTCCACCCCCAGTGCGGAAAATTGCCTTCCCCGTAGCCTTGTCAACAGCACGTGCTGCCAAAGCTGTGGACTTTGGCCAGTTGGATGGAGGAAAAGTGTATCTCAGGAAACGTTCATTTGCCTTTGCTGTAAGGTTGAGCATCGTGTCCTGTGTGGAAGAAGCACTTGCAGTACCTTTTCTGTGAGCTGTTTGCTCGCATCTTTTGCCTCTTTGTTATCTGATTATATCTTATGGGAACGAGGAGTTTAGTAGAGGAATTAGAACTTCCTCAAATGTGTGGGAAGGTAAAGGCCTGGACCAGAGGTGTTGAAAGCCTCTAATGGCGACCGGCAGAAACGCTGGTGCAGCCGGGGGATCAGAGCCTGCGGGAAAGTGCTTGAAGCTGGGTGTGTGAAGGAGGAGGTCTGAGAGAGCCAGGCTGTGCGGGCACTGTAGCCCGGCACTCTGCAACGGGCTGGCCCTTGGCTGATGGTGCCCGAAACCGGCAAGTGTTTCACCAACGACACCTTTCAAGGGAAATGGCGTCTGCTTCACTTCCGTCCTTTCGAACCTCTCTGGGCCACCTTTAACCCTGGGCCATGCAGGAAACTGGTTTCCCAGCCTTAGACCAGACTGGTGGTTTCAAGTTGAGAATATCCAGCACGTCCCGCCCCTTTGTCATCTTGGCATCCATACGCACTTCCTTTCCCTACACTTAAGTCTCAAAGAGGAACAGAACCACGGTCACCCAGCAACTATCCCTCATGTACCCATCTTTAGGTGATGTTCGTTCCTTTTCTCTGAGTCACAATCCACCTTTGGTGCCCTGTAACTGAAGTACTGAGATACAAGGTTCACTGCTTATTGTAGTCAGTTCCTGCTGCTCTAATGGAATATTCATAGATGGCGTGGCTTAAACAACACACGTTTATTTCCCATATTCTAGAGGCTGGAAGGCCAGGATCAAGGCACTGGCAGATCTGGTGCCTGGTGAGGCCCCTCTTCCTGGTTTATAGATGACTGCCTTCATGCTGCGTCCTCAAGTGGTGGAGAGAAAGGGACAGAGAACCTGAGTGGGAGGGGGATAGGAGGGAGAGGAGGAGGGAGAAGGAGAAAAGGGAGGGGAGGGGAAGGGGAGAGGGAGGGAGAGGGAGCCCGGGAGAGCTTGGTGTCTCTTCTTACATAATCCTATTCATGAGGGTGGAGCCTCGCAAAGTCTCCACCTCCAAATACTGTCACACTGGGCATGGAGTTTCAGCATAGGAATTTTGGTGGGACCCACTCTGAAAAGTCTAAAGGTCTGGCTTTCTTTTGGGAATCTGTAGTTCATTTATAGTTCTTTCTAGTCCAGATGCAGTTTACCCACCAGGGATCATTCTTATCGTAAGTAATGTTGCCTAGAAGCATAGTTAACAGACCATCATATCAGGCTTCCCCAGTGAATCAGTTATAATGAACCACCCCCAAACGTGGTGGCTTAGAACAACAACCTTTTATTTGCTCATGATTCTGTGGATTAGCAACTGGGCTGGCCTCCCCTGTGTGGTTCTTCTGTGGGTCACTCAAGTGGTTGTAGTTATCTGGTGTTCCACTGAGGCTGGATGGTCTAAGATGACCTCGTTCTCGCATAGCTGGTAGGTGCTTATTGAATTCTTATAGTTTTCAGTGAATTCCCTTGAAATTTCCAATTATACCATCTACAAATAGTGATAGTATACATCTTCCTTTCTAACTTTTATACTCCAGATTTCTTTCTCTTAACTAATTTCATTGGCTAGTACTGCCAAGACAATGCTATGTGACAGCAGTGATGGTATATTCTTCATGATTCTAGTGGGAATGTTCTCAGTGCATCCGCACTATGTTGATACTTGGGTTGGCTTTGGGTTGAGATTTTTAAAAAATCACTTTGGAAGTAGATGGATATCCCCTTGTTTCAGTGTTTATTAAGAATGGCATTCATTGAATGTATCTTTTGAGCATTTAGGAAACAATCATAATTTCTCCTTAGGTTCAGTGACATGAAAACAATTCCCATAGTCAGAAATCTATTCACGGAATTCAAATCAATTTCCCATTTGATATTGGCTATAGAGTATCTTCTAGGGAGCTAAGTCCAGGGTGTCCAGGATCAGGATAATAGGAGAAATAGATGACTTTGAGTTACATTTTGGAAATAAAACCAATGATGGATTCAGTGTGACAATGTGGGGTGTGAAGGATAAGGAGGAACTAAGGATGATTCCTGGGTTTGTTCTTGAGAAATGGCTCAGGCTGAGGTCCCCACCTTTCTCACCTTGCCCGACACCTGAGATCTGTGAGTCTGCTGACCACTGTCTCCACTTTCTGTTCTGCAACCTTAGGGCCTCTTGCTTCACTGTTTCTTCTCTGTCTCTTGGTGGGCTCTTCTCCACCTGCTTTCACCTGGATGCCCAGGTGGAAACCCCCACCTTGGCTCTGTTCTTGGCTGCCTTCTCTCCCTGAACAGACTTGGAAAGTCTCATCTCTAACACAGGGTATCGCCTATGATGTGCCACTTGTGATGCTGATGGCTTCCACACCTGTGCCTGTAGCTCTGTCTTGCTCCTGGTTCCCAGCCGAAGATCCACTTGCCTATGGGACTTCTCTCTACATGGATCTTCTGCAGGTGTCTCAAAGCATTCAAGTCTAAAACCGCATTCCTTACCTGCTCCGATTCTTGCACTGGTTCTGATGTGCGTTTTTGTCCACACCACCAAGCAATTCTTCGACACCAGCTGAGTGTCCTAAAACTCAACTCCATTCAGACACTGTCTACCTGGACACAGCATCAGATCCCACAGGTTAAGGGCTCAGTCCCACAAGACTGCCTCCTGACTCCTTCAGACGCAATCAAGCGTTCAGGGTGTCACCTGTGCTTCTGACTGGCTGTAGATCAGAGGTCTCACGCCCCCCCTCCTTGGGTTTGATTAACTTACCAGAGTGGCTCACAGAATGCAGAGAAGCATTTTACTTAACGGATTACCAGTTTATTATAAAACGATAGAACTCAGGAACAGCCAGATGGAGGAGACGCATAGGGCAAGGTATGGGGATGGGTGTGCCGCTCTCCCCAAATCTCCACTTGTTCACCAACCCAGAAGCTTCCTGAACCCCATCCTTTTAGGGTTTTTATGGAGGCTTCAAGATTGGTGAAATCATTGACCATTGGGTATTGATTCAACACCCAGCCCGGCCCCTTCCTCTCCTGGAAGGTCAGAGGGTGGGGCTGAAAGGTCCAACCCTCTCACCAGAGTGGTTCCCTTGGCAACCAGCTTCCAGCCTCAGGCGGTTCCCCCAAATTGCCTCATTAGCATAACAAAAGACCTTTATTTCTCTCAGCACTTAGGAAATTCTAAGAGTTTTAGGAGCTCTGAGGCAGAAAAGGGAAGAAGACCAGTATGTTTTCCTTATTACAAATCACGGTATCCCCAGACATGATGTGGGGGGCCGGTGTATCCTAGGTTCCCTTCCCTCCTTCCTTTTTCCTGGTCACGAAACAAGTCCTGAAGATTCTACCTTCTGTGATCTGTTCCTTCCAGCTTCTTAGTCCTGGTCATCTGTGTTGGGACGCCCCTGACAGCATCCTCCATGCCCTCTCCACTCCCTTCCTGCATTCCTAACTTCTTTGTTTTCCTCAAGTGTCTTTAAAAAATCTGTTCAGAGGAGCACCTGGGTGGATTAGTGGGTTGAGTATCTGACTCTCGATTTTGGCTAAGGTCATGATCTCACGGTTCGTGGGTTCGAGCCCCACATCGGGCTCTGCTCTGACAGTGTGGAGCCTGCTTGGAATTCTCTCTTCCTGTCTGCCCCTTACCCTCTCTCTCTAACTGAAAATAAACATAAATAAACTTAAAAAAAAGAAGCATATTCCATACATTTATAATATATAGTATTACATAATATATTCATACATATTATATATATATGTGTGTATATATACTTATATATATGTGTATATGTACTTATATGTGTATATGTATGCATATGTATATATACATGTATACATATATATGTACATATATATGTATACATATATGTATACATACATATATACATGTACATATATATGTATACATACATATACATATGTATACTTTACATATACATATATACACATATATACGTATATATACACATGTATATATGTATATGTATGTATATGTACATATATATGCGCATATATATACATATATATACTTTACCAGTCTAGAATGATTCAGTACACATTTTTTTTCCTATTTGTATATTCATAGAAGATACCTAACGTTTATTGAAGGCTCTGTGGGCCAGGTACTGTGTGGTGTGCTTCCGGAGCCTTTATTTCCTTAATCCTATCACAGTCCCATTTTACAGATGAGGAAGTGGAGTCCAGAGAGGCTGAGCAGCTGGCGATAGGAGAAGTTGGTATTGCCTCTAGGGGCTGAGATGTTTACAGCTCCTCTGGACAAAGAGCAGTGGTTGATGTTTCCCTAGTTGTGCAGGTTATTCAGGGGTACTTTTGACAGTCCTGTTCAGTTTCTGATGGTGATGAGTTTGGAAAAAAAAATGATTCACGGAGGCGGCTGATTGCTCTCCAGTCCTTGCTGCTTATGTTGTACGTGGGGCTGTGAAGGTGAAGCCTGTTGAGCAGGTGGCCAGACAGTAAGTAGGTTACAGACATTTTAAAATAAGGTGTTCAATCCGGTGTGAGACACGACATCCTCACCCCTCCAAGGAACTTCTGATTAAACTCACTTGAGGAATCAGCTCTTGATAGGAAGCCAATAGCCACATCTTTTTCTCTCCATCAGTGAGCTGGAATTAGGAAATGGGACTTAAAATCACTAGTGAACTTTATACGATTTTAATGTCTGAGAATCCAGATTAGCATGTCTCTGTCCAAAGGGTATGAAAAACTAATCTGAGCATAATTATCATATAATGTGGTACCTGGGCAGGGACCTGCTGCCGGCTGCCTGAGATCTGGAGTTATTAACGAGGAGGGGGCGTGGATGCCTCCTGACTCCCATCAGTCGGACCCCACCTGCAGCCAGCCACTTAACAGAGCAGCTCAAGGGTGACCCCTGCAAGGTCTGAGAGTTCGAGGCCGCTGAAGGTTGACATCCTTAGAGCAGGGCCACAGAGTGGTTGTGTGCTCGGAGTCCTGGAAGAAAATGCACATTTAAAATTCAGATTTGGGAGGCTGTCAAGGGGAACGTGCTTGTACACAGGAGGGGAGGGGCCGTGCACGGTGGGTGGAATGATACCTGCCTCCCTTCCATTTGATTCTAAGGGGTGGGGCCACTTCTAATAGGGCATCAATAAAGCTTCAGGATAATTGAGTGCCCAATTGAGTGTCTAAATTCAGCTGAAGCAATTCGTTCGGAATTGTGCTGTGTCTGAGATGCATTGCTGCCTAAGAAGTCACATTTTTGATTTTTTATTTCATTTCTTAAATTCCTTCAATATGATTGTGGCTGCCTTGTGCATATTTATGACATTGGGTAGTTTGCTGTGGCCACACCGTGCAAGTCAACAAATAAATGCGGTAGAAAAATAATATGGAAAACCTGAAAGGTAAACAATGAGAAATGAGTTTAGACAAGAGCCCCAGAAATTCCTTTAAGGAAAATTCACTCAGAGGAGTGACAGTGTATTTGGATTATTGACACTCACTCCTGCCAGGGAACCCTTGGCTTTTTGCTAGAAATGACGTAGATTTTTTTTTTATGGCTTTTCTCGACAGACCTCTTCTTTCACCTCTGGGAGAATGTTACTGCCTTTCTTCAGTATCTGCACTTTGGGTTCCCATCCCCTCTGGCAAAACATTTATTAAGTGCCCACTGGATGCACTGTTGCACCCTGGTTCTTGCTCCCAAATTTTGCCCCTCACCCTCTCCTATTTCTTCTTTTTCCTCTCCTCACCCAGAGAGGCATACTGGCCCTACACAGCCAGCCAGGCAGACAAGTGAATCGAGCTGGACCCTAGGGGTAGGGGTGAGGTGGGGGCACTTGGGCTATTTCAGGAGGCTCCTTGGAGCTTTGGTCTCTGTTCCACATTATCCAAGAGCCAGAGTACTGCCAGTGAAGCCCACACTTCAAGCCTTCAGTTCAGAAATTTATGTGCAAATCCCTCAGAAGGGGAGAATCTGCCCTAATTAGGGCTTTATCTTAAGACCCAGATGTATGTGTGTGTGTGTGTGTGTGTGTGTGTGTGTGTGTGTGTGTATGTATATTTTGAAAGAGAGAGAGAGCATGCCTGCAAGCAGGGGAGAGGCAGAGAGAGAGAGAGGGAGAGAGAGAATCCCAAGCAGGCTCTGCACTGTCAGTGCAGAGCCTGACGTGTGACAGTGCAGAGCCTGACGTGGGGCTTGATCCCAAGAATCTGAGCCAAAATCAAGACTTGGACATTCAACCAACTGAGCCACCCAGGTGCCCCTATTATTATTATTATTATTTTTAAATTTTGGAGATAGTGCAAGTGAGAGACGGGGGCAGAGGGAGAGAGAAAGAATCTTAAGCAGGGTCCACATTCAGTGCAGAGCCCAACACAGGGCTCAATCCCATGACCCTGGGATCATGACCTGAGCCAAAATGGAAATCAAGATTCGGATGCTTAACGGACTGAACCACCCAGGAGCCCCTCGAGCATTATATTTAAAAAAACTTTTTTCATGTTTATTAATTTATTTTGAGAGAGGAAGAGACAGAACATGAGCAGCTAAGGGGCAGAGAGAGAAGAGAGAGAATCCCAAGCAGGCTCTGCACTGACAGCTGCCCACTGTTTGGGCTCGAACCCACAAACCGTGAGATCATGACCTGAACAGAAATCAAGAGTAGGACACTTAACTGACTGAGCCATTGAGGTGCCCCCTCCAAGCATTATTATTTTTTTAATGTTTATTTATTTTTGAGAGAGAGAGAGGGAATACAGAGTCCAAAGCAGGCTCCAGGCTCTGAGCTGTCAGCACAGAGCCCGACACGGGGCTTGAACCCAAGAACCGCGAGATCATGACCTGAGCCGAAGTTGGACGCTTAACCGACTGAGCCACCCAAGTGCCCCTATATTTTTTAATAAGAAGTATAAAATGTGAAGATGTGTCTGATGCTCAGTGTACACATGCCTATTCTGTGTCTGTCTTTAACATGGGAGATTTCATACATAACACACAAGTTAAGAAAATAGGATGAGCCCCACATTTCAGTAACTATTAGCTTTCAGCCGGTTTGGTTTCATCTGTACCCTCTTCTCCCTGGATGATTTGGGAGCAATCTCAGACATATGTAATTTCATCTGTAAGTATTTCAATATGTAATTCTAAAAAAGAAGGACTTGTAAACAAAAATTCACAGAACCATCATTCCATTAATCCCCTTCTGCCATTTCTTAAGATCAAATATCTAATTAGCACATGCTCAGATGATTCAAGTGCTTTTTTTAGTTCATCTGTCGTAACTGGTTTCCAGATAAGGTCCATGCGTTGGAGCTCACATTTGAGTACTTCCGATCGGAACAGTGCTAACCACAGTTCCGAGTGTTTTAATGAGTATCAGATTTAATCCTTTGTCCTGTGAAGTGTGTGATTATTATTATCCACATGGTACAGAGCTGTGTTGCTCATCCAGGCAGGATCTGAGCCCCTGGACATGCATTCTGAAGGCAACCTTTTACTCAAGGCGACAGCTCCTGCCGAGGACCCCTCACCTACAGCCCGATTCTCACAGGGTTCCAGAAAGACCACTCCCTCCCCTGCCCTCTTCGGGCCCCGGAATAACAGCTTGCTAGTGTTGCTTGTTCCCCATACTTTCACCACCACCACCCCATCCCCCCCCCCCCCCCCCCCCCCACCCTGCTTGCTCCACACAACCCAGCTCACACCTCTGTAAAGAGTTCATTAAACTGCTTTCCTTAAACTCTGAGCACCCAGCAGGGATTGTGACCAATGCTGTCACGTCTGGGGAGGGCCAGGGCTTGGATTCAGTTTGTTTCTGGCAGGCTCTGCCTGCCTGTTACCCAGAAATAGATTAAAGACATAAGAAGACAATAGTTGAGAAGCCATAGAAGATGAGGATCGAGAAAGTTTAGGATGGTGTATTTTTTTTTTTAAGTTTAGTTATTTAGGGGAGCCTGAGTGGCTCAGTCTGTTGTGTCCGACTTTGGCTCAGGTCATGATCTCACAGTTCATGAGTTCGAGCCCTGCATCGGGCTCTGTGCTGACAGTGCAGAAATAAAAATTAAAAAAATTAAAATAAAATAAAGTTTATTTATTGGGGGGGGGGAGAGAGTGCATGGGCAGGGGAGGGGCGGAGAAAGGGAGGGAGGGAGGGAGGGAGAGAGAGAGAGAGAGAGAGAGAGAGAGAGAGACTCTCAAGCAAGCTCTGCACTAACAGTGCAGAGCCCAATGTGGGGCTTGAACTCATGAACTGTGAGATCATGACCTGAGTCAAAATCCAGAGTCGGACACTTAGCTGACTGAGCCACCCAGGTGCCCCTAGTTGGGTGTATTTTAATTTAGTATTGAATATCCCTTTGTTTTAAAAAAGAAAAAAAGTTGTTCTAACATTGTTATAATTATCACACTATTCATTGTGCCATTTTATCTATTACCACTTCATATCAGTGTAGTAAAATAGTTGATCTAAGCAACTATCTTTTTCAAACGGTGTCATATAACTTTAAGTTCTTGTTGTACCACTGTTGAAGTGTTTTGAAAACCAGCGAGGCTCTCTGTGGTTCCCCCCAGGGGCTGCCAGCTTCAGCCTCCCCATTGGGTTTTTAATTGTCATCACAGAGGAGAATGCTTATTCTCCAGAGTTTAGACAGCTGGTCCATGGTGAGGACATTGTCTTTGAAAGAGTTACCATGACAACCTCCCTCTTCAAGGTAAGCATTTGAGCTTTATCAAAACGAAGGACTTGGCTTTGTGTTAAATCGGTCCCCATGGCAGTGTTTGTCACAGCATGCATGCTTTATCAGCCGCCTTTGCTCCTGGGGTATATTTTTCCCAAGATCTGGGGGCTCAACTCATGACTGGGTGGCCACCTCCTTGCATGTTTGACTCAGGCCAGAAGCCTGGTGTCTTCCATGAAACAAGAGCTGTCTTCCCTAAATAAAGCTTTCTGTCTGTTGGCTGGGTATGGCTCATTATGTCGTTACCACTTCCCCTTGGACTATATGCTCTTAGAGTGGAAAGAAAATATAATGCACTGGGACAAACAGTTGTTTTTTCCTCTCTTCCTTCTCCTCTCCCCCTTTCTCTGGGAATAGTATTTCACTTCTCTTGGTGGACTGGTCCATTGGTTATTCAGCAAATTTCTTGGGACAGCTGGTTCCCCATTGGGGAGAAGTCATTTCTCTGCTTTCACATTATTCACAAAAGTCTGTCTGGGTTAAAAATCCAAACATAAAAGAACTAGGGGCACCTGGGTGGCTCAATCGGTTAAGCATCTGACTGTTGGTTTGGGCTCAGGTCATGATCTCATGGTTTGTGGGTTTGAGCCCTGCATCCGTGCTGTGCTGACAGCACAGAGCCTGCCTGGGATTCTCTCTCCCTCTCTGTCCCCCACCCCCCAAATAAATAAACACTTAAACATAAAAGAACTAAAGTAGCCAAAGAAGATCTAGAAGGATGTTTTCATAATCTGAGAGTTGGAAAGAAATCTAGAAGCAACAGAAGAAAAAAAGAGGGGAATCCCATATTTTAAAACTTGTGTACACAACCACGTTATACAGTTAATAAATAACAAAACTGAAAACATGCTTGTGATACTTGGCAACGTAGTAGTATCCATAATGTCTGAAGGGCTTCTTTTTTTTTATTAAAAATTTTTAAAAATATTTATTTATTTTTGAGACAAAGAGTGTGAGCGGGGGAAGGGCAGAGAGAGGGAGACACAGAATCCGAAGCAGGCTCCAGGCTCTGAGCTGTTGGCGCAGAGCCCGACGTGGGGCTCGAACTCGTGAACTGTGAGATCGTGACCTCAGCCAAAGCTGGACGCTTGACCGACTGAGCCACCCAGGCACCCCTGAAGGGCTTCTGAATATAGATAAGACAAATATGTGGTAAAAGGTACTTACATTTATGAATCAAATATGAATAAACTAGCAAAAATCTGATTGTCACCTCTTGGGCCAGCTTAAATGTCAAAATCTAGAGAATTTCCCATCTTTGGGGATGGTAAATGTGGCAGGTTGTATCCATTTAAAATGCCCCTGACTGTCAACTCCCAAATTCCCTTCCTAATAATACAGGAATCCTCTTACAGATTGGAGTGTGTGAGGATGTGTGAGTGAGTGTGTGCGTGCAAGTGTGAATCTAACATCATTGGTAAATTTGCTCACGAGTCTCTCTCCTCTACTAGAAGCAGGGACCCTGTTGGTGGCGTTCAGCCCTTTGTCCCCAGCACTAGGTTTGGTGCCTGGCAAATGGTAGGTGCTCAGATATTTGAGTGAATGACACTCAGACAGATGCAACTAAAAATAACTGGGATTGTGTTATTAATATGTGATATGGATTTGGATCAATGTCCGAATGATACAGAAGGTATGATTCATGATGACGATCATACCCCTCCCACAGATGTAGCAAAGTACTGAAGTTGAAATACATAAAGCAAAAGTGCAAGAAATTCAAGAATAAATTGTCATAAGGAAAATCAGAGTGAGACTCTGGAACACACTGTTCTCAGTCTTTGACAGGCCAAACAGGGAAGACAGAAGAGTCAGACGGGCACCCAAGTGGCTCAGTCGGTTGAGCATCTGACTTGATTTTGGCTCAGGTCATGATCCCAGGATCCTGTGATCCCATGCTAAGCGTGGAGTCTGCTTGAGATTCTCTCTTTCTCTGTCTCTGTCCCTCTCCCCTGCTCACACACTCTCTCTCTCTCTCAAAACAAAACAAAACAAAAACAAAAAACAAAAAACCAGAGTCCGAGGCTTCATAACAGTCTGACTTACAGAGCCACAGACTTTGTGCCCTGTGCATAATCACCTTCTTGCCTCAGAACCCATGAAACTCCCCAGTTCCACACAGCGGGAGCAGGACAGGGCACATGTTCTCACAACGATGTAATAAAACGAGCAATCAATTACAAAAAGTTTATTAAAAAAATTCAAGACCTGGAAGTTAAACAAACAAGGGTTAACCTCTGCCAACAAGCAGTTAGGGGCTCCTGTAGAGAAGTTAGGAACATGGAAAGCACGGAGCCCCCAGACCTAGGAGAAGTGCAGCCAACACTTAGCTCTGAGTAAGAGAATGAAAGGTCTCCATTATCAGGCAAGAAAGGGTGAAAATCAATGAACTATTCAACAAAAGCCTAGGAAAGCACTAAAGCCAAGAAGAATACAAAGGTAACTACTGGAGACAAAGCGAGAGAAGGAGAGATTAAAGAACTAGAGTAGAATTTTTTTTTTTTAAGATTTTCTTTATTTTTTCTTTACTTTTTAATTTTAAAGTTTTTTTTTTATTTACTTTGAGAGAGACAGAGACAGCGTGAGTGGGGAAGGGCAGAGGGAGGGAGAGAGGGAAGCCCAAGCAGGCTCTGCCCGACGTGGGGCTCAAACACATGAACCGTGAGATCATTACCTGCATTGAAATCAAGAGTCGGACACTTAGAACTGACTGAGCCACCCAGGCACCCCTAAGATTTTATTTTTTTAAAGCAGTCTCCACACCCAACATGGAGCTTGAACCTACAACCCCGAAATCAAGAGTCGCATGCTTCAGTGACGGAGCCAGCCAGGTGCCCAAGAGTAGAATTTTTAATACAGGGAATGGTTCTCTGGAAAAGATAAAAGGGACTCAAATTTTGGCAATGCTAATCAAGAAAAAGAAAGAGAAAGTACTGTGATTGGTGAAGGGGCATGAACCACAGCAATAAAGGGGAATGAATGGCATTTCAACACAGTCTTGGTCCCTGTCCCCATTCTGTACTCGGGCCTGGCTCTGGGGCATGGGCAGAGAGAGAGAGCTCTGGGGTGCCTCTGCTGCTCTGGGGGGTGGTCCACTCCCGTATGTTGCAATGCACAGGCAGGGACAGCAGTGTCCTCATCTTCCAGTCATCACAGGCCACAGGCTGGAGTAGAACTGGAGAGGACACAGCCTCCCTCCTGGAAGTGAATTTAAGATTCTGTGGCTCAGGTCAGTCTGGGCTCTTCCTGGAAATCGAGAACATGCAAACTGGAGAGCCATGGATGGCCATTTTCCATAAGAGTGTGGAGGGAGCCATTCTTCCCAGGGGAGACGGCAGCAGGTGTGGGGACCACAGGGAGAGACAGACAGACAGACATGATGTCCCAGAGCGACCCAGACAGAGGCTGCTTCTGGAGGCAGAGTGGTTCCTCCCATCCTTGGGTTGTCTGATACCCATTTTCACCATATGTTAACATATCATTTATGAAAGATCAAATAATAGAATAACAGTAAAAAGAACAGTGTCAAAGATTTTCTTTAACACCTTAGTGTAGGGACCAGAAGATGCTAAAAGTGACTCAAAGTGCATTTGAGGAACCAGGTACTTTAGGCATTTTCCCTTCCTTCCTTTCTTTCTTTCTTTCTTTCTTTCTTTCTTTCTTTCTTTCTCCCTCTCTCTTTCCTTTCCTTTCCTTTTCTTTCTTTTAAGGTAGGGCTCCATGTTGGGCATGGAGCCCAACATAGGGCTTGAACTCAACGACCCTGAAATCGAGACCTGAGCTGATCAAGAGTCGGACCGACTCTTAACTGATTGAGCCACCCAGGCTCCCCTGGGCGATTTTAATAACGGAATTAGGGTAGGATTGCTGGTTTAGATAGTTATCTGGTTAATTTCTTACTGGGCCATAGCCATATCCCCTGGGATGATTTTTCCACTGGTCAGCAATTATTTGCGTATCTAACTGAGAAAAGTCTCTGAGTTCACATCTGCCCGAGCAGAGCTGTAAAATAGTCAAGTTCAACAGAAAGGCAATAGAAGGACATCTAGCAAATCTCTTTCATCTATTTTCAAGTTTTGAGTAGCTTTCATAGTGCTTAAAAATAAATCCCCCCTTTAATCTTACCTGAGAGGACTTTGGGTGCTCAGAGCCTACAGGACTGGTGGGACAGAAGGGGAGCCAGCAGCCAAGGCAGCCAGGCACCAAAGACTTTCTGAAGGGAGAGGGATTCTCAGCTGACCCAGCACCAGCCCCAAGAGAACATTCAGACAAATATCAGTGGTTTTTAGGTCATTATAAATTAACCCATCAAAGTATCAAGCAACTGGTGTATTTGAGAATGCGCCTCGTGTTTACAGCCAGGTTGGAAGTGCAGTTGGTCCTTGAACAACACGGGGGCAGGGCTCTGACCCTCATGCGGTTGCAAATCCACGTAGGACTTGTGGCTCCCCCGCACGTAACTGCTAATCGCCTACTGTTGACTGGAAGCCTTACCGATGAGGCATAAACAGTCCATGTACACATATTGCGTATGTTACATACTGTATTATGACAATAAGGTGAGCTGAAGAAAATGTTGTTAAGAAGATCATAAAGAACAGAAAGAAAATGCATTTACAGGACTGTACCGTATTTATTTAAAAAAATCCGGGGGCGCCTGGGTGGTTCAGTCGGTTAAGTGGCCGACTTCAGCTCAGGTCGTGATCTCGCAGTTCGTGGGTTCCAGCCCCGCGTCGGGCTCTGTGCCGACAGCTCAGAGCCTGGAGCCTGCTTCGGATTCTGTGTCTCCCTCTCTCCCTGTCCCTCCCCCGCTTGTCCTCTGTCTTTCGCTGTCTCTCAAAACTGAATGGAAAAAAAAAAAAGAAAAGAAAAAAATCCTAGTAGGACGGACCCATGCTGTTCAAATCTGCATTAAGGGTCAACTGTGTACCCGTGTGGAAGTTCTCTAAGACGGCTCTGCAGGACTTCACCAGGGTAAACAAACACCCTGAAATTCATTCTGCCCGAATGGCAAGGATGTTGTGGAAATGGACCAGACCTCCACGGTCAGACGAGTCCACCTGGACTCCTCGGATGATACTTTCTGTGGCCAATTTGCTACAGGCTCTGTCTCCATCCCCTGGCAGAACGAGATGATCGAACCGGGTTGCTGTAAGGACATCAACGAAAGTGACACTGAAGAGTATGTGGCCTTAGAGCTAGAAGAGAAACTGTGTCACCCAGTTCCCAAACCAAAGAGAGGCTTCTTCTACAGAGTCCTCAGTAGAGGGGGCCCAGGAGCACGCGCTCGGTGTATGACCCCATCTGCGAACAGCAATAAACATGTGACACCTCATAAACATAAAAAAAGAGAAAAAAAGTGTGTTGCTTTGTCCTAGAAATCTTTATAATCATAGAGGTTATTGTAACTTAGGGAGAGAATGAGATACTTTATGAGAACTAGCAGCAATAATTACTAGGGCAAAAATAAAAAGAGAAAGAGGCACATTTGTGCTTTCAGAGATTATTCTTTTTAAAATTTTATTTACTTATTTTAAATTTGTTTTAATGTTTATTTTTGAGACAGAGAGGCAGAGCGTGAGCAGGGGAGGGGCAGAGAGAGAGGGAGACAGAATCTGAAGCAGGCTCCAGGCTCTGAGCCGTCAGCACAGCACCAACCATGAGATCGTGAGCTGAGTCGAAGCGGGGCGCTCAACCACTGAGCCACCCAGGCGCCCCTATTCTTTTTTTTTTTTTTTTAAGTTTATTTATTCATTTTGAGAGACAGAGTGAGCGGGGTTGGGGCAGAGAGGGGGACAGAGGATCCGAAGTGGGCTCTATGCTGACAGAAGAGAGCCCGCTATGGGGCTCAGACTCAGGAACCATGCGATCATGACCTGAGCCGAAGTCAGATGTTTAACGGACTGAGCCACCCGTGCGCCCCCATAAATTATTCTTGATAGTCACACCCAGTGTGGTGGTTTCTCCTACCACAGAGACTCTCTCCTGGAAACCGGGCATTATGGGATGGTGTCAGTTACCAGGGCGGCTTCACAAACCAGCCCCCAACACTATGACTTACTATTTCTCATAGTTCCAGGGGTCGGCTGCGTTCAGAGGGGGGATTCTTCTCCCGGTGTCACCGGGGCTTTCCCACGTGCTATAGTTCTCTGGCAGCTGGAGGGTCCCAGATGGCCTCCTCAGCGGCTGGGGCCTCGGTGTTGGCTGTCAGCGGGGGTCTCGCTCCACTGGGTCCCGCGTCACTTGGGAGTCTCTTGCAGACTTGCTCACGTGGCAGCAGGAGCGTCCCAAGAATTGAAGAGGAAGCTGCAAGGCATCTCCCCCACCGCCCCCTCCCCCTACAGCTGCTGCATTCCATCAGCCAAGCTTGCAAAACCAGCCTACGTCTCAGTGGTGGAATAATAGACCCCTTGATGGGAGGAGCCACGAAGTCACATGGAGAGGGGGCGTGGCCCCAGGGAGGAAGACCTGGTTCTCGGGGTTGGGCGGGGGTCTCATCCTCGCCAGTTGGTGGTTATGGGGTTGACCATGAACCAGGCATTAGGCACTTAGGCTACTGCTTAATTCAGTCAGGGCCACATATATGGGAGGATTTTAATAAACCTTTACTGTACTGAACCAGACTGAATGAATTTAGACCCAAACCGAGTGTTTCTTCTTGTTTTCTAACCTCCAGAACCTTACCTTGCACCCTCGATGGACCACAAGCCCTGGAAAAGGTATTTAAAGGACTGGGTAAAACCCTTTCCAGAATTTTTCATTCTACTTAATTTTAACAAATAGTATATATCTCAGCTAATGAATATTTCAGTCTTTCACATATGAACCAAAAATGTAATTATGGATTTGATTTTACCCACGTTTGCTGCCTGCAGTAGTCAGTGATCACAAATCGCATTAAATGAAAGGTGAACTCCATTATAGTATCTGCAAAATGGAGCTTAATAAGTTTTGTAATTATGGGGCAAATCTATGCAAATTGCAATTTTTATTAGGCAATTTTCCATCTTCATCTAGACTCTAATAGTCTATTAGACTGGTGGCAGTTCAGTGCTTTTATTAAAGAAGTTCTTTAACTTCCTTTGTGTTTGGTTCCTTATAATGAAGAAATTGCATTTTGGGGTAAAATGGTCACAGGCCTGATTTACTTATCTTTTTCAATCTTATTACAAATAGGAAACTGAATTCTATGTTAATTATTCAGCTAAAACTCTATAGAGCCAATTCAGGTCCATCTTATACAGAGACTAAGAACTTGAGATAATTTTGTGCCAAAAAGAAAAAAAAAAAAGAAATCTTACAATCAAGGTCTTTTCCATTTATTGTTCCATGTTGGAATGTTGGCCAAAAGAAAAGGACTTAATTTTAAAATCTTAACCAGGTCAACTTTTTTTGTCTTACAAGTGCTTCACCTGTTTGGTGATTATGAAGCTATAAATCCTTTTACAAACTGGAAATTCAAAGTTGACAGATAAAATTTACCATCACACTACCCTTTTCTGTACTACTTTATGGCTGTGCTAAGGTTTTATGATACATCAGATCCAGAAATTCTATGTTTAGCAACTTATCAGGTTTTACTGACCTATGTTTAAAACATTTTTTTTCATATGTTTTTAAATCATGATTTGATAGGAAGAAGATGGCCCCATGTCACTAAGAATTAGGAAAAAAACCTTGTGGAAGGTTTTTTTCCAGGTTGCTTGGCTATTTCTATGTGCAGTATGGGAGGTGGCTGAGGTAGGACAGGGCTGGGCTCTGTCCCGTGCTCAGTTCAAGATTTAGAGCATGAACCTGGTCTAGAAACAGAGGGCATGACAGATGGGGCTCATACTGAATAACTCCCAATGCTGCAGAGCTCACCTGACTGGGCACATTCATGTGCATACTCTTGGTTTAACTTTAAGAAGATTTTGTGCCAGGGGCCGATGTCTCCGTAGCGCTTTAGGCTTTCAGTATGACTGTCTCATTCAACAGAAGACTGTGCAGACAACCTCTCCTTTGGTGATCTGGGCTTCCTTGGGATCCATGATCCAAGAGAATTATTAAATTCACCAGTATCCATATTGTTCCCTCTTTCAAGCTACGACTCTTGGAAGCTTTTACTTCCTCCTTCCTGTCCTGTTAAGGTCATAGGGAACATTAATTTAATTGAGACTTTACGTGTGTTAGCGTATTAGTATTGTGTGTTAGTATCTTTCTTCACTGATGTGTTCACTAATTTCAGCTGGTCTAAAATTTCACTAGTGAATTCTACCAAACATTTAAGGAAGAAATGATACCAGTTTTCAACAATCTCTTCCAGAATACAGAAGTAGTGGAAACACTGTAATTCATTCTACGAGGCCAGCATTAACTTAATATCAAAACCAGGTCTGCGGAGCCTGGGTGGCTTAGTTGCTTAAGTGTCTGACTCTTGATTTTGGCTCAGATCATGATCTTACAGTTGTGAAACTGAGCCCCAAGTTGGGCTTTGCACTGGGCATGGAGTCTGCGTAAGATTCTCTCTCTCCCTCGCCTTCTGCCCCTCCCCCGCTTGAGCTCATTCGAAAACAAAACAAAATAAACCAGGTGAAACATTACAAAACAGGAAAACTGTAGGCCAATATTTCTCATGCTTATGGACTTAAAAATCCTTAACCAGATATTAGCAAGTCAAATTCAGCGATAAATAAAAAAAGTTATACGGCACAACGAAGGGGGGCTTACTCCAGGTATGCAAGGCTGGTTCCACATTTGACAGTAAATCAACGGTATCTGCCATATTGAAAGTCTAAAGAAAACAAAATCATGTGATCATATCCACAGATGCAGAAAAAGCATTTCACAAAATCTAACACCCTTTCATGATGAAAATTCTCAGCAAATTAGTAGAGGATAACTTCCTCCCGCTGATGAAAGACATCTACCAAAAAACCTACAGATGACATGATACTTATGACGCTGGAGAAACTGGACACCTGCCCCCTTAAAATGGGGAACAGGGCAAGGGTACCTCATTCATCACTCCTGTTCTACAGCATATTGGAAGTCCTAGCTAGTGCAGTAAGACCCAAATGGAAAAAAGGATACAGATTGGAAAGGAAGATATGAGATGATCTTTATTCACACATGATATGGTTGTCTATGTAGAAAACCCTACAGGGGCGCCTGGATGGCTCAGTCGGTTAAGCGTCTGACTTCAGCTCAGGTCATGATCTCTGAGTCCGTGAGTTCGAGCCCCGCGTCGGGCTCTGTGCTGACAGCTCAGAGCCTGGAGCCTGCTTCAGATTCTGTGTCTCCCTGTCTCTCTGACCTTCCCCTGTTCATGCTCTGTCTCTCTCTGTCTCAAAAATAAATAAACATTAAAAAAAAGAAAAGAAAATCCTACAGAATTTACAAAAAACAAAAACAAAGCAACATGGACCATACGATCCAGTAATCGTGCTGCTAGGTGTTTCCCCAGTGACTCGAGAATGGATGCCCACACAGAGGCTGGCCCACTGATGTTTATAGCACACTGTAATCATAATCACTCAAAACTGGAAGCAACCCACTTGGGATCCTTTCTGTTCACCAGTAAAAGGGAACGTACTATCCAGCGGACAAAGCTGTGGCTGAATCTTAAAGGCTTATCGCTGAGAGAAGACAGTCTGCAAAGGCTACATACCGAATGAGCCCAATTGCGTGACGTTCTGAAAGAAGCAAAGCTATGGAAATGGTGAGCAGATCGGTGGTCGCCAGGGGTTCGAGTCGGGGGTGGGGCGGGTGAAGCGCAGGGGATTTTTAGGGCGTGACACTCTTCCGTGTGACACTGTAATGGTAGTGGGTCGATATATGACACTCTGCATTTGTCAAAAACCACCAGGTGGTTTCTGTCCACTTTTAAGTTTGACAAGTGCAGGTTCACCATGACCCACATCCCCAGAGCGCCCTGCCCCTCTTTGGCAGCCCCAGGACAGAGGGAGAAGGGTCCTGTCCAGCCATCAACTGTCACATCCCTCCAATCCCTGTCACCCCAGTTTGGGTCACTGGCACATCAAGGACAGGAACCCTTCAGGTGATCAGTCCAAAAGCCAACCTGTGCTTTTTAGAGATCTTGCTCAGGCGGGAAGCCGGTTTGCATGTTAGTCCAACTACTCAGAGACCACCGAACGGCCAGAAAGCCCATGAGCCGCGTGGAGCCTCTCGGCCACTTGGAGAGAGAAGTGCCCCACCAGCGCCTTGCTGCCGTAGCCATCCTGGCCCAGGTTTGCCAGACACGCGAGTGGAGAAGTCCTCACAAGATGCCAGCCCGAGACATCACGTCATGCAGCAGCGTGGGGCTGGAGGACCAGGCAGCTGAGCTCAGTCAGCCCACAGACTGCAAGACATAGAAATAAATAGTTGTTCAGTGCACTTCAGTACTGGGGGGATCTGTAAGGCCACATCAGATAACCAGGCCAGGGCTCTCAGCCTTTACCACGTTCTGGGGACACCTGCAGAGTTGCTCTGCTTCCCCCAAAGAGAGAAATGCCTGAAATATCAGAGAACAGTGGAAACATCTGCAGGCGGCACTCGCAGGTCACCGCCGACCGTCGCTCCGGGCCACTCCTCGTCCCCCGCGCCCGTGCTCCGGCAGTGGAAGGAATGAACGGCTATTTCATTGTCAGTGGCCCGTAGCTGGTTCTTCACCTCTCTTTCTTCCGGAAGAGGGAAAACAGTGCTGTGGTTATCGGGGAAAGAAGGGTGACGACGTCATGCGGTTCTGGGGCAGGTGCAGATAGAGCCACCTGTTCCGCGAGGACCAGAAAGGACCCCGCGTGGGACGTAGGCATGCGTGTTACGAAAATGGGGGCGGGGAGTGCAGATCGAGGACGCACCCTTGAACAGGAATTAGATCACACGACTGAAGAGACACTGAGATGAAACCTCCCCAAACCCTCCAAGAAATTAAGCAAGGCACACGCGTTTGTGTAGCAGGAGTTCAAACAAGAGAGGGAACAATACAAGAGCATCAAACAGCAGAGAGAGAAGGAAAGTGATCTTGGAGAATGAGTTGGGAGGGGGCGTAGCTTTATGAGGTGAAAACTGCCTCGGGAGCGCCTCGGAATCACATCTGTGCGGCTGCCACGGGGATGGGGGGGAAACCCAGGAAGGGCAAGGGGCCAAGGCGGGGCCGGCGTATGGGTGGCCGGCCTAGAAGCTGATGTGATGAGACAACAGCCCTAGATTTTCCTGGACAGAGCAGGACACGTGTAGCAAAACCAAACGTACAGATAAGACGGAAGGAAGGAACGTAGTTTGCACACTAGAAAGGATTCTCTTCCTGTAATGACACAAATCAGCATAAAGCCATCGGGCCCAGCGCAAATTCTGTAAGCATCAGGGCAGGATAAGGTCAGCTCGTCGTGGGGAATTTCCGGCGGGCTTCAGACTTCCCCCCGAAACTCAAGATGCCAGAAGAGGATGGAACCGTCATCTGCAGACTGCGGCGGGGGAAGGCCTTCGAGCTGGCAACTCGCAAATGCTCCTTAAACGACATGCTTGCGTTGATGGAATACATATTAGAAGAGGAATCAAAATAAAGAACTTATGAATTTGGAGAATGAAGTTTGTGGTGAGGCTTGAGTAGAAATAAACAAAATGATTAGGTTAACATGACTGGCGGTCATGGCCATAAACCGGCGTCTCCTATGAAAATGTTACCAGTTTGACATTCTGTCACTTAATTCAAGAAGCAGAAGAGATCACAAAATTCCCTGCTGGTGCCGTCAGGAGTAGTGGAAGGAGAGGAGAATGGGAAGAGCTTAGCCTCTTTGCTTTTTCTAGGAGGGGAATGTCTTGTCTGTTTAGGCTGTCATAGCAAAGTACCACATACTGGGTAGTTTATAAACAACAGACATGTTTTTGGTCACAGTTCTGGAGACTGGAAATCTGAGGTGAGCGCACCACCATGGCTGGGTGAAGGCTCTCTTCTCCCTGTGTCCCCACATGGTTGGAGGGGCTGGGGAGCTCTCGGATGTCCCTTTGATAAGAACCCGGATCCCACTCATGGGGGCTCCACCCTGATGACTTAATCACCTCCCAAAGTTCTCATCTACTAATACCTTAATCTCGGGGGGCTAGGATTGCAGCACAGGAATCTGGGAGGACACAAACATTCATGCCAGAGCAGGGAATCCAAAGCTAGTAGTTGGTTTTGAAAGCTAATAAATATGCGTTGACTTTTTCATACCTACCCCTAATTTTATTTTATTAAATCAAAAAATTTTTCAAGATTTTATTTTTAAATAATCTCTGCACCCAACGTGGGGCTCGAACTCACAACCCCGAGATCAAGAGTCACAGGCTCTACCGACTGAGCCAGCCAGGCTCCCGTCAAACCCTAATTTTAGACAATCATAAACTTTAAGAAGTTCCTTCCACATATGTAGAAATAATAGAAGAAAATCACTTCTCCATCTTCATATGCATTTATGTACTCGGCCTGACTGGTTTTGAGAGAGATAAATTGTCCCTGTCTGCTGCTATCCTCATCGCTCTCCACTGTCTCCTTGTGGATTTTCTTCACACATTCCAATGCTGTTATTTGGTGCCCGAAAGTACATGATGGTGGGGGCACCTGGGTGGCTCAGTCAGTTAGGTGTCCAGCACTTAATATGGGCTCAGATCATGATCTCGTGGTCTGTAAGATCTAGCTCTGTATCAGGCTCTCCGCTGACGGTACGGAGCCTGCTTGGGATTCTCTTTCTCTCTCTGCCCCTTCCCTGCTTGCTCATTCTCAAAACAAACAAACAAACAAACAAACAAACATTAAAAAAAATTAGAGAGCAATTCTACTTTTGGGATCATGCTCTTGACGTAGTCAATCATGCTCAAAGAACAAGAAAGTTTTTCAAGCATTATTTGCATGAGCAAAAACATTAGAAAAATTGAAAGATCGGTTAACTGAATTGTGGTATAGCTACCATTTTGATGGCAAGGGGAAGAATTCCAGCTTGAAGGAACTTTAGAAGGAAAGGGTTCACCACCCTGTGGGGGTCCCCAGGTGGGACTGGAACCTGAGTCACAAATGCAGCTAGGATTCTCTCACTCCACCTCCTCTCTGCATGCTGGCTCTGACTTCTCCCCGGCTTCCTTCCCTTGGACGACAGCGTGGGCTCAGGCAGCACTGTGCTCGTGCCTTCGAAGCCAGCAACCAAGGGCTACGTATGAGGTCCGTCTTCAAAACCGACTTCCTGGTTTGGATCCAGAATTTCCATTTCCGTTTCTACTCATGCCAGTGCGCGCGCCTTTGCGGTCATTTTACTCTGCTGGCAACACACCAGTGCAGCCTGTGCTCCCTGCGTGGGGGCTCTCCGACCGCAAAGAGCAGGAATGTTCCATCTGTGTTCCAGCCGACAGCGAGACCCCTCTGTGAGAGGTCCGAGCGTCCGACCAGCTCGTCCTGGGTGGAGACAACGGCAGGAAGGAGTAGTAGGGAATGGTGATTCCAATGACAAATCTGTTCCCTTCAAGGCTAAGACGTTCTTCTTATAACAAACATCTCCCCGCTCAGAGGTTGCAAGTTTAATTCAGAATTTGTACTCGTAAAGGAATCTCGAAAGATGCAGATGTCCTGCAAAGGCACTGCAGCTTAATGGCTAACGGCGGACTCTGGAGTCAGGCCGCTTGAGTGGGAACCCCAGCGCCAGCCCGGACTAGCTGCGGGACTTGAACAAAGGAAGTGGTTGAGTTTTCTCATCTGAAAATGGGATTTATAATAGCACCTTTGTCATAGAGTTGTGGTGAGGATTAAATCAGTTAATATATGTACGGTGCTTAGAGGGATCCCTGGCAGATAAATGATGCCATGTGAATGTTAAATGCAGTAAATACAACAGAGAAGAGGAAATAGAATTAGTGCCTGAGTGCCCTCCATTTTTCTCCTCCCAGAGGGTGTGTTGATTTCCGTCAGGCTGTGGCTGTTCTATCTTTATATACCGAGAGTGAAGGAATAACTTTGGAGATGAGATGGAGAACCTGGTGTTTAGTTCCTAATTCTCTGGATGGAGACAGTGCCTCTTTTGACCCAACTTAGAAATTCCTGCGCACCACGCGTAGGTTCTGGACTTGATTGGATGGAACTTTTGGATTCCACATCTCCCCCTTTCCAGGCACACTGTAAGGTGCACTTTGGGCCCCCCTGGTGGTTGAATGGGGCCGTGGCACTATTCTGGCCAATGAGTTGTGAGCAGAAGAAACATGGGCAGAGCATTTATTCCTAGTGTAAGCACCCCCCCCCCCGAAGCCCCTCTCCCTCTACCAAAGTGACCAGCCACATCCCCACAGGACCCTTTCATCGGCTGGTCTAGGAGGAGGGACAGCATGACGGAAAGTAGTCAACCTGCTGGATATGTAGCAAGAATGGGAAATAACCATTCGTCGCTTTAAGTCACTGAGAGTTGAGGGTTGTTTGCTTCTGCAGCAGAATCAACTCTATCCTGAAGACATAGAAATTGTGAAGGGAACATTCCACTTGTATAAGATTACCTTGCTCTCCATTTCCCCGTTTTGGGGCCCAGACCCTCGCCAGAGTGGAATTCTCACAGTGGTGAACACACTGTGGATACCCAGAAGCTGGTGTATGATTGGTGGACGTCATATATTTTATGCTTGAGATTTGCTTCCGTTGGACCTGTAAGGTCTCCACTTAGCTATTATTAGAACATAAATTGGAATAGGCTGTTTTGCGGTGACAAGGAATATAAAAGTTGGTAACTTAGAGGCACTTCATTTTGAAGCCATTCGGACAGCTCCCATTCAGGTGTTACAGCAGAAGAGTTATAAGAAGTGATGGGGAGGAGGGGGCGGAAAGCACACGTGACGAGTTTAAATTCTGCTGGCGTCACCCTGAGGGGACCCCAGCCATCATTTACTACATGATGAGTGTTGAAGGAAGGCAAATGCTTTTTAGCACATCAGTGTCCAGGGATGGTTTTCTTGTAGACTACAGAAGGGGCTGAGTAAGGTCATGGTGTAGTCCATTGTTGGGTGTGGAGCCGGCCAAGTTCAAAGTCATCAATTTTTGTAGTGACTCCTCTCAGCTGCCCTACAAAATGTTTCTTTGCCTGCTACGCACCGTCTTCTTAAAGGCTTCACTCTGTAAGGTCGATGCTCTTACTGCATGTGGTTTAAAAAAATTTTTTAATGTTTATTTATTTTTGAAAGCGAGAGAGAAGAGCACAATCGAGGGAGGGGCAGAGAGAGAAGGAGACACACAATACGAAGTGGGCTCCAGGCTCTGAGTTGTCAGCACAGGCTGACGTGGGCCTCGAACTCACGAGCCTGGAGATCATGACCTGAGCCCAAGTTGGACACCCAACTGACTGAGCCACCCGGGTGCCCCTGCATGTGGTTTTTAATAAAGACCATGTTCCTAAGAGCAGTGAAAGGTTGGAGAAGAAGCTGGAGAGGCAGCGTGATCAGATTTGCATTTAGAAACAGCTCTGCAGTGTGGAGGCTGGATGGTGGACTCAGGAGTAGGTGCAGACAGACAGAAGGCTGCTGTAGGAACTCCAGGCAAGAGGGGATACTAGTCTGGTAAAGAGGATTCTGAGTTGTGGGGAAGAGGGAGAAGTGGATGGATACCAGAGATGCGGAGGAAGGAAAATGACTTATGGGTACATTGGATCCTGGGAACAAGGATGGTCATATGGTTTCTGGCTTGGACAAAAGGATGGATGAAGAAGGCACCATTCACAGAGCTGGATGCGGTGGGTTGCATGTGACCTGTGAATGGGATCTCATTTGGACAAAAGGTCTTTGCAGGTGTAATTAAGTTAGGATCTTAATTTTTTTTTTTTTGAATGTTTATTTTTGAGAGAGAGACAGAGACAGAGCATGAGCAGGAGAGGGGCAGAGAGAGAGGGAGACCCAGAATCTGAAGCAGGCTCCAGGCTCTGAGCTGTCAGCACAGAGCCTGACACGGGGCTCGAACCCTCCAGCCGTGAGATCATGACCTGAGCCGAAGTCGCACACTCAACCGACTGAGCCACCCAGGTGCCCCAAGTTAGGATCTTAAGATGAGATCCTCCTGGGTTTTCCCAGGTCCTTCTATGAGGAAGGCAGAAGGAGATTTGAGACACGTAAGGAGGAGAGGAGAAAGTCATGTGATGATGGAAGGAGCAGCTGTAGGCCGAGAGCACGCTGGAGCCACCTGCAGTGGGAGGAGGCAAGGAAGGATTGTCCCCCCCCCCCCCCCCGCCCCGATCTAGCCTGTGGAAGGAGGCTTGATTTCAGACTTCTGTCCTCTGAAGCCATCAGGGAATAAACTCCTATTGTTTTAAGCCACCAAATTCGTAGCTTTGTTACAACGGCCCCAGGAAACAATACACTATACACTAGAGAACACTGAAAAAGAAGCAGGTTGGTGGAAGAAATAATGAGCTTGGTTTTGGAAATGTCGAACTTGAAATGTTGAGACATCAGGGAAGAGACGTCAAATGGGCCAGTACGGATGCAAGTCTGGGCTGGAGCAGCCAGTCTGTGAGCCAGGATGTGGAAGGGCACCAAGGGAGAGGAAACGCAGAGTGAGAAGGGAGGTCCTAGGACCACGGCCTGAAGGACTCCAACATGTGAAGGAGTGAGTAGTAGAAAATGCACCTGCGCAAGAGCTGGAGAAGGGGAGGCCAGAGAGGTAAGAAGACGCAGAATAGCATGGTCTTAGAAATAGAAGGGAAAGGGTGTTTCAGAAAGGATGGAGTGGTGCCAGCGTTTTAAATGAAGAGAACACGGGGCACCTGGGTGGCCCAGTTGGTTACACGTGCGACTTCGGCTCAGGTCACGATCTCACCGTTGGTGGGTTCGAGCCTGGGCTCTGTGCTGACAGCTCAGAGCCTGGAGCCTGCTTCGGATTCTGTGTCTCCCTCTTTCTGCCCCTCCCCCACTCGCACTCTATCTCTCTCTCAAAAAAAAAACAAAAACAAAAAAAAACCACAAGAGAACACAAAGATTTAAAATGGTCACTAGATCTCATAAAGTCGTTGGTGACACCAGCAAGATCTCTGCTGGTCAGTCAAGTAATGCTGCCATCTTGCAGCGGTTTGAAAGTGACAACAGGCAGGCCCTCTGGGGGGAGAGAGAGGACATTCGGACCATTAAATAAAGGCTCGAAAGAGATAGATGTTGGAGACAGAGGATAAGTGAGGGTTTAGATTGGTTTGCGGTTTCTGTTTGTTTGTTTCCGCGGGAAGAGTCATGAGCACGTGGAAAAGCTGAGGGAGAAGATCCCAGCTGACTTGAGGGGCTGACTGTGTAACAAAAGAGGGATAATCGATTATGCCGGCGTCCTGAGAGGAAGGATCCAAACGGGAACCGCACCACAGGTGGAAGGAAGGGCAGCTCCTGCCGCAGGAGGAAAGCACAGTAGGTTGGTGGTGCAGAGGAGCAAGGAGGAGAGGAGAACGTTCTCGGGCCGAGGCTCCTGTCTTCTCTGTGAAATAGGAAGTGAGGCGTGGGAGGCCCCCAGTGAGGCCTCCGGGCGCTGTGGGCCCGTCTGATCCCTCCCTGGAGTGTGGGCTGCACCTAGTGACTTGCTCCCACCAAATACAGTGTGGGAGGGTAATGGCTGCCACTTCCGATGGCAGGTAATCTACAAGGCGGGGGCTTCTGTCTCCGACTCTGTCACGTGCATGTGCGCTTGAGGAAAGCCAGCCGCCGTGTCGTAAGCTGCCCTGTGGAAAGGCTCACACGGCGAGGAACTGAGGACGACTTCTCGCCAGCAGCCTGCAAGGAGCGCAAGACTGCCAAACACCATGGGATCGAGCGCAGAAGAGGATCCTGCCCCAGAAGAGACCTTCGGCGGAGACCACGGACCCCAACAGCTTGGCTGAAACCTCGTGAGCCCTTGGTGGGGGCGTCCAGCTAATCCAGGCCTGGGCTCGTGAAGGACAGAAACTATGAGACGACAAGGTGATTTTTATGCATTAAGCCACTAAGTTTTAGGGTCATTTGTTACACAGCAGTAGATAACTGCTACACAGTTTTATCTCCTGGGAGTGTAGGATGGAGTGGGGGCAGGGGGGCGGCGGTGGTGGCTAGAAGTTTAAAGAGGGGAGACTTGAAGGGTGCCTGGCTGGCTCAGTCGATAGGCCTTGCGGCTCTTGATCTCAGGGTCGTGAGTTTGAGCCCCATGTTGGGGGTAGAGTTTACTTAAAATAAAATTAAGTTTAAAAAAAAAGAGGGGAGACTTGAAGTGGTTGTGCAAAGTGAGACAAAGTGTAACACAATCGGATTTCTCGGCTGTAAGGAGATTCCATATGCGCTTAGCCATCGTGGCTTTCGGGTCGAACCAGCTTGCCATGTCAGATATCGTGGGTTGCTATTAAGTTTTTTCTAACGGGAACTTCTGCTATGCCTTGGTGGGCCACGGGAAATACAGCCCCCTTAGTCCTTCCGTGACCTCTTTAGGGACATCTCTTCATTCAGCACATTCGCTGAGGACCTATTATGTACCAGACCCTCTTTATGCATCAAGAAGTACTATGGAGTGACTAACCGGTGCCAGGCATTCTGGACACCATTCTAGCATGGGGCATGGAAAATAGCTCAGGAAGCAAGATGGTAATGCATGCTAAAAAGAAAAGGAGAATAAGGGATAAAGTGAGGGGGGGCGGTCTTGTGTCCTCGGGGGCCAGGACAGCCCACAGTGGGATCCGGAAACAGACAAAAGAGCAGTGAACAAGACAAAGTCCTTGGCCTGCTGAAACTTACATTCTAGAAGAGGAAACAGAAAATAGAACAAGCCAAGCGGACTCGTAGGCGCTGAGCCATGGCAGGGGGCCGACTTGGGCTGAGCAGGGCGGGCCTCTCCCAGAAGGCCGTGTCTGAGCAGAGGTGAGTGCAGCGGGGGAAGGAGCCGGCAAGTGAGAGGGAAGGTAATCACAGGTGGAGGGGTTGGCCCGTGGAAGTGCTCTCGGATGGGGCCAGGCTCGGAGGGTTCCCGTGGTGGCCAGTGCTCTGGGAAGTCAGATTTGCTCTGCGCTAATGGCACGAGGCGCTTCAGAGTGGTCGTGGAGTAGGAGGGGGGGGCAGAAGTGTCTATGATTGGACGGTTCAGCCACATGAGGGGTAAACATTTTATACCATAGTGTGAAAAGAATAATCACACGAGCCAGGCTGCCTTTTAAGAAGTGTCAAAATTGCATTAATAACAGCAATAAATATTTATTAGGTGCTTAGTCCGTGCCTGGCACTGTTCTAGGAGCTTTAAATTATTAACTAATTTAATCCTTTCAAAAACCTTATGGGATGAGACTATTGATCTAATCTATTTACAATTCAGGAAACTGAGACACAGATAGTGTGCCCAAGGTCACCGGGACCTTGCTGGCAAGAGACCACGCAGGGCAGAATCCTTCACCATTGCGTTGCCTTCCTCCAAATCTCTTGGGATAATATTAGAAAATATTAGCAAATAATGTGCATTATAACTTTGAGGGAGTGCATTATATATGTGAAGGGAAACCTAATTTCAAATATCTTAATGTAACAAGTACTGTTAGATTCTTGGTAGTCAGAAGGCAGCTTAGATTTTCCAGACGACGCACTACTTGTTTTGTGTTAGAATTCTTAAAATATCACACGCTGAGTTTCCATATTACCCTAAAAGATTAGGTTATTAATGGGCTAATGATTTATGTCGAAATCTCAGCTAATATGCTGAATCCTTTAAAATACTGCCAATCCAGGGGCGCCTGGGTGGCGCAGTC
>NW_026057588.1:18988096-19043670 GCF_023721935.1 Panthera uncia
CGGCCGACTGCAGCTCAGGTCACGATCTCGCGGTCCGTGAGTTCGAGCCCCGCGTCGGGCTCTGGGCTGATGGCTCAGAGCCTGGAGCCTGCTTCCGATTCTGTGTCTCCCTCTCTCTCTGCCCCTCCCCCCTTCATGCTCTGTCTCTCTCTGTCTCAAAAATAAATAAAACGTTAAAAAAAAATTAAAAAAAAAATAAATAAAATACTGCCAATCTGGAAGAACTCAAACTGAGCATGGATGGCAGTAATTCTTAATGTTTTATAGTTTTTGCTGTTACCTATCAGGTTCCAGTACCGTGCATTTTATTTTCTTTGTTAGTTTTGAGCTCAGTCTGTTAATGACTGATTTTCATTTAACTTAAAAAAAAAAATAGACTTCACTTTTTTCGAGCCGTTTGAGGTTCATGGTGAAAGTGAACAGAAAGTACAGATTTCCCATATGCGCCTCCCCTGGCCAGCACCCCCCCCCCCCCACCCCCCCCCCCCCCCCCCCCCCCCCCGGCTTCGTCAGCCGTCAACATCCCCCACCAGAGAGGTGCGCTTGTTACACAAGGTGAACCTATACCGACACATCACCACCACCCAGGGATCACCCTGAGTCCATAGTTTACGTTGGGGTTCAGTCTTGGTGTTGTGCATTTGTGGGTTTGGACAAATGTGTAATGACAAGTATCCACCATTACGGCATCATGCAGGAGTCTCACTGCTCTAAACATTCCCTGTGTTCTTCCTATTCATCCTTCCTCCCCACCTGCTTTCTGGCAAACACGGATCCCTTTTGCTGTTTCCGTAGTTTTGCCTTTTCCAGAATGTCATATAGTTGGAATCATACAGTATGTAACCTTTTAAGACTGGCTTCTTTTTCTTAGTAACGTGCATTAAAGTTCCTCCATGTTTTTTATGGCTTGATAACTCATTTCTTTTTTTTTTTTTTCATTTTCTTTAATTTTTTGATGTTTATTTATTTTTGAGAGAGAGACAGAGCACGAGCTGGGGAGGGGCAGAAAGAGAGGGAGACACAGAATCCGAAGCAGGCTCCAGGCTCTGAGCTGTCAGCACAGAGCCCAACGTGGGGCTCGAACCCATGAACCACGAGATCATGCCCTGAGCCGAAGTCGAATGCTTAACTGACTGAGCCATCCAGGTGTCCCAATTTTATTTTATTTTTAGACAGAGAGAGAGAGAGAGAGAGAGAGAGAGAGCACGAGCAGGAGAAGGGCAAAGAGAGAGGGAGAGAAAGAGAGAGATCTCAATCCACTGTCAGCATGGAGCCTGATGTGGGGCTCCAACTCATGAACTGTGAGATCATGACCTGAGCCAAAACCAAGAGTCAAATGCTGAACTGACCGAGCCACCCAGGTGCCCCTCTTTTTTAAGAAGCCTCCCTCCACGAGCAACGTGGGACTTGAAATCGCCACCCTGAGATTACAAGTCACGTGCTCTACTGACGCAGCCAGCCAGGCACCCCAACAGTTCACTTCTTAGCGCTGAATAGTCTTCCATTGGCTGGATGTGCCACATTTGGTGTCGGTTGCTTCCGGGTTTTGGCAACTACGAATATAGCTGCTGGAAACTTCCACGCACAGGTTTGTGCGTGGACATAAGTTGCCGACACATCTGGGTAAACACCGAGGTGCGTGTGCGCTGGGTGGTGCGGACTGGGAGGCAGAGAGAGAGCGGCCCACTTCTGAGTGACACCCCTGCGTTAGGAGCAGGACACCGGGTAAGGGGAGTAGCTTCTGGTCTTTCCAGCCTGCCCTTCCTGGTGTGGAACCTCTGCCTATAAACAGGGCCTGGCGTTTTGTGTGCCGTCCTGAGCCTCCACCCTCTTGGCCACGCTTGCCTAGAACTTCAACTCTGCAACCTGTCACTGGGGCTGCAGGTGAGAAATCCTGGTGAGCTGCCCCTCCTGGAAAGACACGCGGCAGGAAGGGAGCCGGAGGACAAGGGGCCCCGCGGTCTTGGCGGCACCTGCCTGGAGCGGCTTCTGTCACTCTGAACTGGGAGGGAGGAGGGGGAACCGGCTGTGGCTCAAACGCCAAGTTTCAATAGATTTTCTCGAATGAATCTTTGTTTTCTGTAGGCCCTTAAGATAATCTCCTTAAGATACAGGTAAGACTTTAAATGGTTGGTTTTTAAAAATAATGTTCCCAGTTATGCTCGTGTCACTGAGCAGCAGGTTCGCAGATTCCTCCTGCTGCCTCTGTGGGATTAGAACCCTCTGCAGAGGTTGTTAATAACAAATGCAATTTTATGAAGACACTAATTCTCAAAGTACGGTGCATAGCTACGTCTGCATCCATCCGTCTATCATCTATCTATATCATCTGTCTATCGAGAGGGAGAGAGAAATTGCTCTAAGGTTTACACTATGCATCTTTACACCTTCAGGTGAATTATAAGAATCTTACAACAGGTGGAGACATGGGCGGAGAAAGAGCAGTAAACGGAATATGTTATGGCAAAGTAGAAAGACCAACAGCTAAATATTGGAAGAGAAAGAAGAAAGGGAAAAGTAGGATGTGATCACTGATTGGTGAGTAGATAATGGGTGAGAATCAACATGTATCTTTATTTTTTTATTTTTTAGGGAGAGAGAGAGAGCGCGCGCGTGAGCAGGGTAGAGGGGCAGAGAGAGAGAATCTAGGCAGGTTCCATGCCCAGTGTGGAGCCTGACATGGGGCTCGATCCCATGACCCCTGGGATCGTGACCTGAGCTGAGATCCAGAGTCAGACGCTCAACTGACTGAGCCACCCAGGCGCCCCGACACAAATCTTTAAAACTGAGGTACTGGATAGCAAAAGTTCCATGAGTTTTTCTCACTTATGCCTAATAAACAGCACCAAAGGTACAAACACCAAGGTAACCAGGGGACCCGAACGCAAGTTTTCCTAAATATAGAAAATAATCTTAGAGAGAAGCTGACACACCACATAATGAAACACAGTAAATACGATCCACACAGTAATAACAAAACAACATGAGAGCATTAGACAAAACATATCAGTAAATGTTAATGAGTTTAATTTGACTAAACAGCTATTAAAAAGAATGAGTAAAATCTGAGAAGATACGGGATGATTTCTAGGATATACTGGGTACACAAAAAGAAAAGTGCAAAAGAATACATACTTACTTTGTGGAAAGAAAAATGGAAAATAAGAAAATATACATGCATCTACTTGTTTTTGCAAAAAGAAACAAAGGATAAACCAGAAATTTGTAAAATGGATTGTGTACAAGGAGGGCAGAGTGGAATGGAAGGGGTAATGGAGGGACTGACGCTTTTCTGAGTATACTGTTTTGATTGTTTTTGACTTTTAATGTTCTCAATATTAAATAATTAGATGAAGTGGGGGGAGTAGAGTTAATTCAAGTTACATTTAAACATAGTACTTTGACTATACACCCTCACTTCAAAAAAAAAAAAAAAAAGGAGAAGAAGAAATAATAAAAGAAATGCAGGGGTGCCCTGGTGGCTCAGTCGGTTAAGTGCCCAACTTCAGCTCAGGTCATGATCTCGCGGTTCATGAGTTTGAGCCCATGTCAGGCTCTGTGCTGACAGCTCGGAGCCTGGAGCCTGCTTCCGATTCTGTGTCTCCCTCTCTCTCTGCCCCTCCCCTGCTGTGTTCTCTCTCTCTCTCTCTCTCTGAAAAATAAATAAGTAAACTTAAAAAAAAAAAGAAATGCAAAATATTGAACTCTTTTGAGTAGGTGTGATCTTTTTTTTTTTTTTTTACATTTATTTATTTTTGAGAAACAGAGTGAGACAAAGCGTGAGCGGGGGAGGGGCGGAGAGAGAAGGAGACACAGAATCTGAAGCAGGCTCCAGGCGCCTAGCAAGCGGTCAGCACAGAGCCCGATGTAGGGCTCGAACCCACAAACTGTGAGATCACGACCTGAGCCGAAGTCGGACGCTCAACTGACTGAGCCACCCAGGTGCCCCTAGTAGGTGTGATTTTCATAATGATTTATAAGGATAGCAATTATGAAACTATTTTGTGACTTTTTAAAAAAGACATTAAAAAATATTTTTTTCTATTTTAGAGAGAGAGAGAGAGCACGAGTGGGAGAGAGGGGCAGAAGGAAAGAGAGAGAATCTCAAGTGGGCTCCATGCTGCTGAGCACAGAGCCTGATGCGGGGCTTGATCCCACGATCCTGGGATTATGACCTCAGCCAAAATGAAGAGTCAGACACCCAACTGAGCCCCCCACCACCAAAAATTTTTTAAAGTAGTCTCTACACCCAACATGGGGCTTGAACTCATGACCCTGAGATCAAGAGTCATCTGCTGTGCTGAGCCAGCCAGGTGCCCCTATTTTGTGTGATTTTGAATTGATAGTATTGGGAGCCAGGGTTCCCGATGTGGAAATAGGGAGATACAAATAGAGATTTTTTATTTAGAGAAGTCAAGGAAGAATCTTGTGGAGTTGCATCAATGCAAACTTAGGTGTGTGCATATGTGTGTGTATATGCATGTATGTATCCACGTGGATGCATACACGTATACAAATGTTCTTGTGCTTGCATGTATGTCTCTGTCAATTTCCTCACATCGTCCACCAAGATGCCTAGAACCCCAGGACACTTCATAGCAGTGAGCCATCTAGCATTCAGATTTCGATTTCTAAATATTATTTCCCACTAAAATGGTGAGGGCTTCTTGGAGAAATGGTTGATTACAGGGCTAGAGAAAGGAATATACGAAATAAGCATGGGAGGTCTTGTACCGGAAAGAGAGGAAAGGCTAAGATAAATGATGTAAAAAAGACACGAGAGCCAGCTTGAAGGACTCCCACTGTTCAAATCTGGGAGAATGTGAACATGGCAGTAATAAGATCAGTGATGGGTGGTAAATCTAGTAGGAGGAGCTGGGCTTGGCGAAGCACAGGGGTTTTGATCTCAAAATCTGTCTCCACACACCACTTAACTACTGATCCTCTTGTAATTAATAACTATATAGTAAGTAATTGGGCAACCTTAATTAAGTGATCAAAGTTGGTACCTCCAATGTATCAATCCATGATTACATTAAAATCTAAACAGACCTACCACTCCTATTAAAGGGAAAAAATAATCAGAATGGAGATCCCCTCCAGCTACATGTTTATGAGACATACCACAAATATAGGAATACAGAAGAGTTCCAGGAAGAAGGGTAGAAATATATATATTTCTACATGCAGACTACTGGTATGGCTCTGCTAATGTCAGACCAAGTGAGCTAAGGCAGTAAGCACTCCTCAGACATTAAGTGGAGCATTTCACAATGTTAAAGAGGTTTGTCCACCATTAAGTAATAGCAATTCTAAATCTTAATGTATCCAATAGCTTTGCTTCAAGACATATAAAGCAAATTAATGGGACTAAGCCAAGAAATATGCAAATCCATAATCACAATGGGAGCTTCTAACACCTTTCTCAACAACTGACCACAAATAAGAAATAATAAAGAAATAAGTAATTATATAAGTATATATAAGTATATAAAATATAAAAATTAAATTTGGCCTAATTAATAAATATTAGAGCTGTGCACCCAATCATGACATAATAGATCTCCTATTTAAGTGGATAGATAGGCTGTCACCAGCAGGGTTGGTTATTTTTGCCGACTGTTGGCTTGAATGCCTGGATAATTTTTGAGTGGAACTTCCACGTTGTACAATCCTCTTGGAACGTATGGTGGATCAGTTTCTTCAGGTGGTAGCGAAAAAGGAAAGTTAGCTTGCCAGACATCATGGCTCATGCTCTCATTCCGTTTCTTTCCCCGAGAGGAGTCGGCTGACTATAGCTCACTGAATATTATTTAATCAGATGACCCTTACCTCCACCGCAGAATCCAATGCAACAAACCTTTATGACACACTCGTTCTAAGCGTCCATTGGGAACTTGAAGATGAAAAAGAAATAGCCCTGTCCTCAGGAAGTTGACAGCACAGGGAGAAGGGTAGAAACGCGTGTAATTGACCAGCATTCAGGGTGGTAAGTGCCATGAGAAACAGGTGGAAAGGGTGTTATGAGAATAAAGGACATGAAAAAAAGATGTCTGCCTCAAGAAAACCAGACTCGTGAGACCTCTTGGCCTTCATTAGTGTCTTCATCAGGGATCATTTGGTTATAAAGAATGGACACTCACACTAGGTCAAGTCAAAGAAATAGTGTATTGGAAAGGTAACGGGTGCTTCACGGAACCCAAGAACAGTGAGGGAGGCCAGCCTCAGAAGGCGATGTGAGTAGGTGCTGGGAGTGTGCAACTTTGGAGTTCTCTTTCCTCTCCGGGGGAGGGGGGGTGGGTGGGTAGGGAACGACACATGGCTTCTTCTCACTACTTCTTTGTGTCTGCTTCTCGCATTCAGCAGGCTGGCTTTGTTTGCTTTGGCATGCACACAGCTGCTCCAGTCTTGTGATTTGGTAATTCACGTCGTCACCAGAGAGTGATCAGGGTCCTTAAGTCTTATGCCAAAGGCCAAAAGAAGAATCTGGCTAAGAGTCTTTGGGGAAGACAGCTGTGGGCAGGGGTCACGAATGTGGTCTCTTGCCTATTAGGCAGAGGCTGAGGGGACAAATTCTTTGGGAAGGAGATATGGGCCATGCAGGCAACACACACTTGCTACAGACGGGCAGGCCCTGGGTTTGCAGGGTCTCCATAGGGCTGTTACAGTCATGACAGTGGGAGAAAAATTACTTATTTTCACAGCTTCTACCTTGAGCTTGTCAAGATAAATCTGTAGGCGAATAAAGGCTACGTGCATGGCATCTCTGTCAATTTTAGCTGAGATTACCAGTGTTCACATGGATTCCATGAAGGATGGGATTACCAATAAAATGATACATGCAAAGTACCAAGGATGGTGCCAGACCTGTAACAGGAACTTGAAAATGGGATGTGCATTTCCAGCATCAATTCCCACCTTCTCTCTTCCCAATAATACTCTGGTTTTCCTAGCCATGTGGTTTACGTGGGGTTGGCCTCACATTCAACTCCAGAGGGAGAAATTGGCCTAAATTGTCAACATAACTCATCCCCGTGGTCTTAGTGATTGGCCGTAAGGTGGACACATGAAGGAGGTCACGTCAGAAAGATTCTCTGAGACCTTTGAGTTATCTGGGAAGTACGCTCTCTCCCCTCTGAACCCGGACCATGCAGCATATAGACCTTGAGAGCAGCTGGCAGCTATTCTAGAAACAGGAACAAGGCTGTGAGAATGGAGGCAGTATGTTAATACTCACTGAAGCAGAGCAGTGAACTGGGCAGAGACACACACACGTCCTGGACACACTATTGATTAAGCATCTCACCTTTCTTCTTCTTTTAATTTTGAGAGAGTGAGAGAGAAGGGAAAAAGGGCGGGGGGGGGGAGAGAGGGGGAGAGAGAATCCTAAGCTGACGCCATGCTCAGTGCAGGGCCCGATGTGGGGCTCGATCCCATGAACCTGGGACCACGACGTGAGTCAAAATCAAGAGTCAAAGAAGCAATTTATCGGAAAGGTAACGGGGGTACTTGATGGAACCAAGTGACTGAGCCACCCAGCGCCCCAACATCTCAAGTTTAACATGCAAATCCATAACACTTGATTCCTGTTCCTGTAAGAAGGCCGGCTCCTCCTCCGTATGTTAGGTCAGGATAAGCAAGGTTGAGGTACAATAACAAACAGTCTTGAATCTCAGTTACTTAAAACAGAGGTTAATGTTTAAATTGCATGTTGAATGCAAGTTAGCAGGAAGTTCTCTGTTCCACGTCACCCTTCCTCCAGGACCCAGGCTGATGGAGAAGCAGCCACCATCTGGGAGAGAAAGAATCTTGAGGATTTTGAGCCATTCTGACCAGAAGTGACACATCCCATTGGCCAGAACTAGTCATAAGTTCACATTCAACCAGAAAGAGGAAGGAAGAGAGAACCAGAAATACTTGAACACCAATGACTCCCAGGCCAATCCTCTCCATCTCAAGAAAAGGCACTACCATCATATACCCAGTTACCCAAGTTAAAACAAATCGAGGTGTTACCCTTGATCTCACTTTCCCTTATTCCCAGTGTATAACCCTCTAGCAAGTTCTATCAACCCTGGTTCTCTTCCTTCTCTGCCCCTACCATTCTGCTCCCCAAACCATAACCTTTTACTTGGATGACTGAGAGACCCTTAATGCAATCTTACCTCTGCCCACCCAAGTCTAATTTCCACACAGCATCTGTGGGAGGCTGAATCTGTCCCCGTCCCCAGTCTCCACTTCCGAATCTCCAGAACCTGTGACTCTGTCATGTTACTTGGGAGAAGGGTCTTTGCAGATGTGACAAAGGTTACAAACCTTGAGATGAGGAGATCACCCCGTCTTTGTTGGTGGGTCCAATCTAATGCTACATGCCCTTAAAAGTGGAGAACTTCTCCCAGCTGTACTTAAAAAGATACAGCGGGGTGGGGTGGGGGGGGGGTAAGAAGAGGTGCAGCAGGTGGGTACCCGATCCCTGTTGCTGGTCTGAGAGGTCGAGGGCTGTGTGCCAGGACCCCGGGAAGGCTTCTAGGAACTAAGGATGGTCCCCAGCTGAGAGACAGCAAAGAAACGAGAACCTTGGCTCCACAAACACCTAGAACTGAGTTCTGCCAGTGACCTGAATGAGGCTGGAAGTAGACTCATCCCCCCAGTCCTCAGAGCGGGGCTAGTTTTCCTTCTCATGAGACTCCGGGCAGAGACACAGCTGAGCCATGCTGACTTCTGGCTACGAGACGGAGAGACAATATATCTGTAATGTCTTAGCACAGGAGCTTTTGGTATTTGATATGGCAGCGATAGAAAATGAATGAATACAGCATCCACCGCCATGTTTTATGAAACATAAATAATGCCACTACTGTGCTCAAAATCCTCCAAAATGTGTTGTTCTATCACTTTTGGAGTAAAATTCAACCGATTTACTGAGGCACATGTGGTCTGACTTCTGCATACTTCGACTCCTCTCTCCCTTCCCCATATTCTTGTTTCTGACCCTTAATTGCACCAAGCTCCTCCCACTTACTTGCAACCCTTCTCCCCTCGGGTTTTAGCATGGCGACGTCCTTCTTGCCAGTCAGCTTAGAGCCCAAAGGTCGGGAAGGCTTTCTGAGCACTTAGAACCAAGTAACCACTGAGTTACACTCTGTCACAGTGCCTTATTTTAATTCCCTTCAAACATTTGGCGTTTTCTTATGTGTTTGTTGTCTGTATCCTCCACTAAAACGTGAGTTCAATGAGCCTATGGACCTTGTCTGTCTTGTACACTGATGTGTTCCCAGGGCCTAGAGGTCTCAATAAATATCGCGTGAATGAATTCAGTCAGTCGGACATTAGATTAAGTCTCACCTGAAGGCCTAAAAAAATAGTGAAACATGCTAATAAATCCTTTTATGATTTTAACCAATTTGAGTTAGGTATTCTGGAACTCCCAACGTGAAAATTCCTAACTGGCACATCCTTTCTTTTTCTCTTAGAGGAGTTTTTAGAACTCTGTCAAAACACGTCACCACAGCATTTGTATTCAATATAATGACAGAAATTTTAAAATTTGTGTTTATAGCCAGGGCCTTTTCTATTCTCCGGTCTCACCCTTCTGTAGAGTAGGTGCTCTGTAAGTTCTCCTGGAAGGAATCGCTGAGCTGAATGACACAGGGAGGGTTGTGTTTGTGATGTTTGTCATTCACCAGGCTCTTACAGATACTCAGATTCTGAAACATACTGTATTAAAGAAACAAAAATGCTGCCCACAAAGAGCAAAATAATTGGACGGTAGGTCCCCTATAATGGTCTTAACTATTTGTCCTACACCATTAATTATCAATAATCCCAAAATACTTCTCTAGCCAGAGGGAATCTACTGTGAGATCAGGTGTTGTAAAAAAAATAATTAACAGCAGTGAATGCTAAATGAGCACAACTTATGTAAATAATCTTAATAGCAATGATAAGAGAGATAATTGTTTACAGGTGTCATTTCCTGGGGAAGAAAATCCGCCTTTTCTCACAGGAGGAAATGCTAATAGTTTCATTAAATGTATGAGCCCTAATTAGCACACTGCTGCTCTAATTACTGTGCCAGCCCTGAAATCACGTTATTTTATTCTTTCTCTTCCCTAAAGCAGATCAGATGCTTCTACGTTCTTTATATGTGTATCTTGGCAGGGCTTTGACATTTATCTTCAACAATGATAACGTCTCTTCCAAAACCATTCAGTCAACAGCTTTAGTCTTTGTCCATGGCTTCCCCGCCCCCTCCCACCCCTATACACACGCAGACACAGACACATCTCTCTTTGTGATGTAAATACATACCTGAAAGATTACTGAGAAGTTGGGTTTCCTGATAAACTGTTCTTGTTAATCTTCTAAGCCTGTAAAGGGTTTTATTTATTTTTTAATATCTTTTCTACAGCAAGAACAGTTCACATAAAATTACTAAGGGCCCTTTAGTATCTGTATGACTCATATAAGTTTGCTCTTCAGTTTTCCTTGACGTTCTAATTTTGATGATAAGGAGGACAATGATGATATCCTATGGCTCCCACTACTGTACTCACCACGGGCAAAGTATTGGGCCTAGTGTTTTAAGTGTTAGCTCATTCAATCCACTCATTGAACCCCATCTGTAGATTATTACTGCACTTGCATTTGCAAAAAAAAAGAAACTGGAGCTGAGTATAAGTAGCTTGCCCAAAGTCATATAGATCCATTCTCTTTCCTTCCCTTGTGGGACTTCGGTTACACTTCCAGGATAAAGGGACATGCTCTAATACAACTCATGCTCTTTCCATTTTCATCTTTTCCTCCCAGGCTTTGGTCTGCATATTTTCTTCTAACCTATTGTCCAGTTGATCAATTCTCTGTTCGGCTGCATCTGATTTGCTATTACTGATTAACTTATTACTTTTTTCAAAGTTTATTTGAGAGAGAGTGCACATGCAAAAGTGTGGGAGGGGCAGAGAGAGAGAGAGGGAGAGAGAGAGAATCCCAAGCAGGCTCAGCTCTGTCAGTGCAGGGTCCCATGCGGGACTTGAACTCATGAACCAGCTCATGACCTGAGCCAAAGTCAGATGCTTCGCTGACTGAGCCACCCAGATGCCCCAATTTATTACGCTTTTCAGTTTTAGTATTTCCATTTTGTTATTTTTTCATGGTTTTCAGTTCACCTCAATTCTCTTTGTCATTTAATTTCTTAAATATAGTAAGTGTAGTTATTTTACAGTCTGTGCTTTAATCTCCAATATCTGATTAGACTGTGGCTGTTTCTATTTCAATTGTTTGTCTTGTTTTTTTATTATTCCTGTTTTTTTATAACGTTTTTTAATGTTTATTTTTGGGAGAGAGAGTGCTAGTGGGGGAGGGGCAGAGAGAAAGGGGGACAGATGACCAGAGCAGTCTCTGTGCTGACAACAGGGAGCCTGATGTGGGGCTCGAATTCATAAACCATGAGATCATGACCTGAGCCGAAATCAGACAGTATCTGCAAAGCACATATTCCTTGTTTTTGATTGAGTGCTATATATTATATATTTGGAAACGTAGAGATAACTTGAGGTGATTAGCTTATCACCCTTCAAGGCTGTCTTACATTTGCTTTTGACAGGCAGGATAACAGCTTCTATTCCTAGGGTAAGGTATAGCCTTTCTGGTGTGTCAGTTCACTGGCTAGAGAGGTTCACCATAATCTCTCCACACTGGTTGGACCACAATTCTAATGTTTCCTCAGCACCGTGGAACCTCTGAAACCTCTGTTCAGCTTCTCTGCTAAGCCACACATGTAAAGGTTAGGAATTACCGGAGGACCTGAAGGGAACTTCTCGGACTTTTTTTTTTTTCCTCCAACTCCCTCCTCCCTGGTGCCCTGCTCCTCCAGCTCCTACCAAATCCCACCAAATCCCAGCCATCTTAGCTGTGAACTCCAATCCATTTGCCACTCTCTGCTTGAGCTCCATTTCCTTGTGCCATGGCTTGAAAGACTCCAAGGAAGCAAGCCAGGGTGAGATTGGCACTCTCCTGTGTGCCTCCCTTCTCATAAGTTTGTAGTCCTGGGTTAGGTGCTATCAAATGCTCAGTTTTGGCTAGACCCTAGTTTTCTTTTTAACTTTCTGGTAGGCAGCATCGTAAGATGGCCCCCAACATTCCCCCCACTCCCCCTGGTAACATGCTCTATATAATCTCCTCCCCTTGAAGAGGAGTGGGTCCTGTGTATATGATGGATGTCATTCTCATGATTATGTTACACTGTATGGCAAAAATGAACGGAGTTTGCTGATGATGTAATTCAGGTCCCAAGTCCGTTGATTTTAATGAAAGTGGGGATTATCCTGGGGGGTGTGATTTACTCAAGTGAAAGGCCTCAGAGGAAACCAGCCATGTGTAAACTGAATGAAGAGATGTGGCCTCCAGGAGCTCCTGGCCTCCTGCCACTACAGTAATTCAAGTAATTCTGCTACCGATTCATTTTTTGCCACAGAATTGCAGACATTATTTCATATAATTCTTTTACAGTTCTGATTCTGGGATTGTATCTTCTTACACATTTTTTTTTTTTTTTTAATGTGTATTTACTTTTGAGAGAGCAAGAGCCGGGGAGGGGCAGGGAGAGAGGGAGGGAGAGAATCTCAAGCAGGCTCTGCGCTGTCAGCACAGGGCCTGATGTGGGGTTCGATCTCATGGACCGTATGAACCTTGAGATCATGACCTGAGCTGGAACCCAAGAGTCACTTAACTGAGCCACCCAGGTGCCCCTCCTTTCACATTCTTAAATCATATATTTTTTATCTTTCTTAATCAGATTTACCAGGTGTTTATTAGTCTTTTCAATCTGTGAATATTTGAGTATAGGCCCACCTCGTTTTATTGAGCTTGCTTTATTGCACTTTGCAGATACTTTTTTTTTTTTTTTTTTTTTTTTAACAAATTGAAGGTTTGTGGCAACCCTGCTTTGGGCAATTCTATTGGCACCATTTTTCCAACAGCATTTGCTCACTTTGTGTCTCTGTGTCACGTTGATAATTCTTGCAATATTAAAAACTTTTCATTGTATTTTTTATAATGATCTGTGATCAATGAGTAGGACTTGATGAAAGTTCAGGTCGCACTGCCTTCTTAGACATAATACTGTTGCACATTTAGTAGACTACAGTATGATGTAAACTTAACATTTATATGCAGTAGGAAACCAAAAAATTTATTTGACTTGCTTTATTGCAATGTTCACTTTATTGTGGTGGTCTGGACCCCAACCCAGAGTATCTCCAAGGTATGGCTGCATATATTCTAAAAGATAAGACCTTCAGAAAATAACAATGTCCATTTCACACCTAAAAATATATAATACTTCTTCAATATCATCACTGTTCGAAGGGTTTACTAGAGTTGGGGGGACAAGGACAGAGCCAAATTCAAGGACAGAGCCAAATTCAAGATGCAATCCTCTCAGATTACTCTGTGCTGTAAGGGTGTGGCTTTCAATCAGTAAGAAATACATTTTATTTGGCACCTCAGTACAATAATGCTTTCACATATAACAAACAACTACTGGGGCTCCTGGGTGGCTCAGTCGGTTAAGCGTCCGACTTCAGCTCGGGTCATGACCTCGCGGTTCATGGGTTCAAGCCCCAGATTGGGCTCTGTGCTGACAGCTCAGAGCCTGGAGCCTGCTTTGTAGTCTGTGTCTCCCTCTCTGCTCCTCCCCCGCTCGCACTTTGTCTCTCTCTCAAAAATATATAAACATTAAGAAAATTAAAAAAACAAACAACTACTTCACAAAGCAATCCTTACACTTCCCACATGGACTGTGCCTTCCCCTTCTCCTCTCCCTTTCTTTTCTTTCTCTCAAGCTTCTGATGCTGGTTGCAACCCACTAAGCTGATTTCACATTACACTATAGTTCTATCTGCACTTTGAACCCTATAAAGCAAATGGCTAAGTATTAAATTAGATGAAAAGGTTTGAGATGAGTTTCAGATACCGCTTTTGAAAGAAGAGGCGAGAGAAACAGCATTTCGACTGCTGCGTGCCTGGTGTCACGTGCCAACATTACACTTGCTCCGTTCACTCGGATCCTGAGTCTCTCACTTATCTGTACCGTTGGTAGCACTTCCGGTGCTAGAGGCCATTCCCACGGGGTGTACTCAATAGCTTAAGAGCTTTCTAAGAGTCAGCACAGAGTATTTGAGGCCCCACTGACAGTTTCTTCTATTTGGAAGCGTACTGGCCTATTTGTTTGGAATTTCAGTATCTGCTCTGGACAATGTAACAGTCAAGCACATTTGTTGTCTATAAACTCTGACCAAAATGGACTACCACCAATCTTCCCGAATTACTAAAGATTGACAATTTAATCAAGAAGTACACGTGATTCAAAAATGAAAACAAACAGCATTTATCTCTTTGAGGATAAATTCTGCTGACAGCAGCCTTCTCTTTAGAAATCTAAACTATAACCCTGAGGTTCAAGTAAAACAAGTAAGCAGCTATGAAACCAAATTCCATGAAAAAATAAACTCCTTCCACATTAGCAAGTCCAGTCGAGACCTTGCCACATCCTCCAGTGACTGGACTCCATTTAGCATATATTTAATACACTTCAATAAGCTGGTTCCTTGGTTTCTGACCTTCAAAGAAAGGAAAAACACTCATCTTGTGTATTTTAAAAGAGCTTTATTTAGTATATAATCTCCGTACAACTCAGTACAACAAATTATAAAGGCTCTTTGTAAGATTTTACCCTTAGGATGTTAAATACAGAAAATCAATTGCCACAACACAGCAAGACACTCTCATCTTAAAAGCTTTTTTCCATCAGCAGATAAGCACTCTCTTCTAGGCCAAAAGGTTGTCATATATAAAGCCTTTGGGAGAATACTAACCAACATACGTGATCTGAGAACATTTTAATATCTTCCTAACAATCCCAAGGTTTGAATGAAATTTAAAAAAAAATGGAATATTTCTATGTTAACTCAGGGAGGTTTTGGCCAAAGATGAGCTAAAACTGGTACATCTTAAACTAAGTTCATATGGAATCAGAATAAACATTTTTAGTTAATCATGAAGTAAAGATGCAGACTGGATGAAATATTACGCATGTCTTTGCCATCTGGCGGCACCTGCCCCAAACACACACACACACACGCACACACGCACATCTGGTTGACCTCACAAAGTTCAAGAAAATCATCTTTAAGTGGACAACAAATGGCCTAGATAAACACCTAATTATGCTTCTGGCTAATATATCTGAAATTAATCCCTATTTTTTAAGTCTGTAATAAAAGTGACTGTAACCTTTCAACTTTAGTAGAATCTCTGTTAGCCACTGTGATCAGGATCAGTCATTTAATGAAGTAAGTAGATTTATGCAGGGAATCATCATTTTAAATGTGTAATTGTCCACTCATTTACTAACCTTCTGCTGGGAAGCCAAGGCCTTTCCTTTGCAATAGGGGTTCAACGACTGCAGCTCTATTCTTGAATAAATCACACCAATATGATTTGGGTACATTTTAACACCTTCTGATCAGTCTAGATATTTTTAAAGGTGGAATAAGTACTTAAATCGATAAAGCAACCTAAGCTTAGAAATGTCCTTGAATTTTACGTTTTCCCAGTATTTTATAATTTTTCCAACCATGCCTAATGTATTTAAAAGCAATTTTGACTAGCAACTCAACCTTTATCAAATCTTACCAAAGCATTCAAGTTAAATTTCACAGAAATAATCCTTTCTTTTCCACACCTGTAGCTCCTAGGTTTGTGTTGAACTGTGTACTCACAGCAGGAAGTAGAACTTGCAGAGAAGCTGCGTACGGGCACAGAGCTCATGGGACGGAGCACATGCCGTGGGCGGACACTGGGCAGCAGCCTGGGCAGTCAGCTTACAGGAGGGATGGAGTCCGTCGGGGAGTCCGGTGAGTCACGTTAAGTAGAGGATGATTAAGAGCACTTACTGTACATAGACGTTCTTCTGAATGCTAACCCCGAAGCAAGATCAAGTGGTTATTCTACCCATGAAAACCAGCCACAGTATGAGGCTATTACCAAATATTAACAGAGCCACTGAGATCTGCACGGCGGGGAGCGAGGACGGCCCCAGGTGACGTGCTTTGGCCTGGTAGAGAGCCAGGAGTCAGTCACTTTTCCTCTTTCCTCCCGTGGACTCCAACGAGAAGGTCATAAAAGAGACAACTGATGAGCACTAAGAAGATTTAACATGATTTGTTGGCAGATTTGGTCATCAGGACATAAAAATGTCAACTCTACAAGGTCACAGTGTCTTGGAAAGAGCATATGTATGGATTCTGTCTTGCAAGACCTTTTTTTTTTTTTTTTTTTGGCACTTTATTTTTTTTCACAGAAGACTGAACACTATGTTTTGGCAACAATGGCACGTAGACTGTGAGAAAAAGATTACCGTGTGCCATCACGGCGGTGAGGAGAAGCATAAAAATTGAAGTACATGTTTCTTATACTGAAACTGCACATACCCAGATGCTTAGATGAACGCATATAGAAACATTTAAAATAAAACTGAAACATATCTGGAAGGTAACAGAGGACTTTAAAAACAAAACTACATAGTCTAACATGTACCTTACATGTGCTTCGTTTCAATTAAGAGTAAGGCACTCGCTGAAGGATGTACTGACCCATGCTGTCAGCCACACCGGGCATGCATCATTACTGGCTTAATTAAAGTTTTAGTACTGATTAAAGTGTTTTATTATTGTATTATCCTAAACTGCAGTGGTCTCCAACCTTATTAAGGGATACAGGAAAGACATAATTCAGGAGTTTCAGCTGCATAATTTAGTAACCCAGCCAGTGTCATTTTTTTTATTTAAATAAGTTTTGATTAAAAAAGCTGAGTATCCTTGAGTCCAACATGACAGTGTAAAATTTCTTTTTGAATACTGTTTAATAATAGTAACTCAATAGAACATCATTTAAACATGCGATAGATCTATCTTGATGCCGAGGGTAATTTACTTCAATACAACTGCAAGGAGAAACCTTTAAATCATTTCCAACTGGCAAGTACAGGGGAGAAAGTTAATTTCATTAGCCATCTTGATTTAATTAAACATGCAATATGCTTTTATCAGCAACTTTTACATGTCCCCATCATTAGAAATTAATTATAAAAGCAATTATCAAAAAATTTTTGAACAGGTATACATAATCTCTTTGTTGTTTACAAATAAGCATGACTTAGAGGCACTTGGTTACCTTTGAGTAAGAAAAAGAATCACACTACCTGGGCCCTCACAGCAAGATTGGAGACCACAAATCAAATTTGGTATGAAAATGCTCTCTGCCAAAAATATTGTATTAGTGAATTAGTTAAGATATAACCTTTTAAAAATATTCAGACTTTGCAAGGTTCTATGCTGTAAAAAATACAAAGGCTAAAAACAAAAAGTTTACAAAATTTTGCAAACCCAGTAAATTTAAATGAGTAAGAAATGAAGAAAAATTTTCTTACTTGCAGGATAGGTTAAGTAGTATCAATAGGTTTTAAAATAACACTAAACAGTAACAAATTCTGCTTGGCTACGTAACATTTTTGCTCCTTTAAGGACTTACAATAAGGAATTTGCCACACTTTTCTGTATCCGGCATTAAAACATGCACCCACATGCGCATACAGACACAGACAGACACACACAGACAGGATGCATACGCTGAAGTGCGAAACATTACATTTCAGACACGGCACAACACAAGGTTTTAGGTATATATACAAAGACCCAACGTGATTAAAAAAAAATATTAAAAGCATGACAGTCGGAAAACATTATAAAAGTTTTTAGGTGAAACAGGGCGATCGAGGGCTTTTAAAAACCCACCAGGTGTTCTTTGCTAGGGAAACGACATTAAAGAATTGCGTTATGCATCCCCTTGATTCAATTCAATCGTAGCTGTCTGAAGTCAATCAGCTCAGTCAAATCCTGAAGAGCCTCTTGATTTCCAACAAGAGGGGTGTCTGTCCAGGCTCCCGTGGAACACTTCCTGTTCTCCCCACCAGCAAAACTTCCAGACCACTCTTAGAAAGTGGAGAATGTTTAGGCTACAGAACATTAATGAAACAAGATAAAAAAGACTGAAGCTTGTGTGAGATACTTCCCAGGACGGTAACGCTTGTGTAAACATCCCTACAACTTACTTATATCACAGCTTTGTGGTACAGGCTACCTAACGACAGATGAAATGTTACCTGTTGAGTTTCATTAGGATGGAGTTTCACGTATCAAAAATAGAGATTGACCGAAGAGCTCAGCTACTTGTTTCTAGAGAGCTTGTAAACATGGAATGTTTTGTTCTGGAACACTCTGGTGAAGTATGCCGTGTAGGGCGGCAGGTTTCTCTTTATCTCTTCGCAGAAGCGAGGGTGGCCTGCGAGTTTCAAATCAGGATCGTTCTCTCCTGGGCCATCCATCATCTAAAGCCAAAACAAAACCGAATACAATTTGGGAAAAAAATAATTATATTGACAAGAGAAGAAGGAACAGGTGACGGGGCTCCTCTGAGAGTGGTACGTTAGGTGAGCGTAAATCGTCCAATTTCAATGTCAGTGGCTGCTTCGAGACGATCTGGCCCACCTCTTTCCCCTGCGGAAGTGTAAACCACAGCTGGAGAGGGGAGTTCTGCCACAGGACCATCCCCTCTAATGGCAAAGCCAGAAGCAGAACTTGGGTCCCCTTGTTCTTAGGAATGTAACACGCTGTGGCTCTCACAAGAATAAAAAACTGAGAAGAATGACTATGACCAGAGGAAATCCTCCAACTCAGTAGGTGGCCTCGTTAGAAAAAGTTACACACAAATCAAGATTTAAATGCGCGTCTTTGGTCTTTACCTCCTGTGAATTCAAGATGGTTAGGGACAGTTACTTTCCTCCGGCAAAAATCTGAATCTCATGTTTGTCCCCGCCACCCCCCGCCAAGCTTTACCGAGGCATAGCTGACAGACAAAACTGTATATATTCATGATGATCTGATACACATGGACATGGTCAAATGATCACCACCATCAAGTTAATTAAAACATCCATGTTCCGGGGCGCCTGGGTGGCTTGGTCGGTTGAGCGTCCGACTTCGGCTCAGATCATGATCTCATGGGCCGTGAGTTCGAGCCCCGCGTTGGGCTCTGTGCTGACAGCTCGGAGCCTGGAGCCTGTTTCAGATTCTGTGTCTCCCTCTCTCTCTGCCCCTCTCCTGTTCATGCTCTGTCTCTCTCTGTCTCAAAAATAAATAAGCGTTTAAAAAAAATAAAAAATAAAAAAAAAATTCATGTTCCTTAAAGGAACAAACCTGCAGTTACAAGGTGAATGAGTTCTGAGGCCCGACTGTACAGCATGGGGAGAACAGTCAATAATACCACAGACTTGAGATTTGCTGAGAGAGGAGATCTTAAGTGTCCTGAATCTCAAAATCTGCACAGTCAAGTTTTTCTTCCCTCACTTGTTTCTTAAATATCTATCAGCTTTTATACCAAATAATTACAGCACCTCTACAGGGTGAAAAGCTTCTGCTTGTGCTAATCTGAGGCCTGGCATAGGTCCGAGAACATTTTTCTCAGAAGGCTGGAGGGAGCAATAGCTTGTTCTTCTGCTCTGGAAGACTTGGCTGCAGAAAGCCATCTTGGTGGCATGGTGCCAGTGGGCAAAGGGGACACTGGCGGGAGCGGTGCCTGGAAGGGGAGATGGGGGCCCTGCTGTCACGGTCATACTCACGTGCCAGCCAAAACAATGCTCTGGGGCAGTGGTGTTAAGAGGGTTCTGCTTTTAACGGCAAAACCTTTAAAAATGAGTTTTATACATAGCCTCATGATACGAATCAGCTAAAGACAGAGTTGTTCTATTTAACGAGAAGTTGGGGTCTGAACCCCCCTATCTGTCCCCTGGCCCGGCCCACACGGCTGTCACTGATGCGCCAGAGCCGGGAATTGTGTGGGATGCTGTGAAGATGGTGCGCTGACTCCCGACATCATTCTCTAACGTACAGAGAGTGAGACTGGACCCCCCCCCCCAACACTCCGGGAGCCCTGCACGGGGCGAGGGGACACGCTTACGTGCCCGTTGGCGATGTCCAGCAGGTCCCGCAGCCGGCAGCCCCGCTGGTGTCTTCGCTCGTAGCAGATGCTGTCTTCCAGGATGACATAGTCAGCGCCGAAGGACCTCAGGAGGGCGTGCACGTCCTCCGGAGACCTCTTTGCGTAGATCTGATAAACCTGCGAAACGAGATGAGAGTGGAATAGCGAAAAATAGCACCCAACTGCCAGGAAGTCAGTGGACGAGTATCTAATAAGGTGACGTCCCACAGGGGTTATGGCTAAGACCCGACACCCAGCTCCCCGACCTCTTCCCGTGCAGGCCACTCCCTCATCCGCAGTCCTGGGTTGTGTGGGGGAAATTCCCAAAAGAATGCAAGTCACAATCACTCAGCTTTGGGAAGAAGAGAGTGAGTCATGCTGAATACATTGGGCTTTAGACACCAAACAGATCTGGATTTAGAATGTATTGTTGGGAGCTATGTATCCGTAGATGCCTGTTCTAAGGATGCTTCCCTGAGGTAAATAAACAGTGGAGTAAAGACACAATCTCTACGTTTAAAAAGGGGTTCTTTGCACGAAAAGGTCCATCAGGCATGACGGTACAGCTTGGGGGCACCTCTACTTGTAAGGATCCTCAGCTTCTGACAATGGCGGTTGGAGAAGAGCACCGCCATAGGGTCCTCGGTGCTAGGCTGCCCCCGGCTTGACCAGGAGACCCCGTGCTTCGCTCTCACGCTTCCTGGAGCACGAACAACCTGCAGCACCAGTGGCAGTTCAGTGGGAGGCGCCTCCTCCCTGTTCATCACCAGCGTCACATACCTTAAGTGACTGCAGAGTGTGTGTGTGTGTGTGTGTGTGTGTGCACGCGTGTGCATGTGGGCTGGGGGATGGACAGGGGTGCCGACTCCTTCCCTGCACACTGATGTCTAATGACGCGTTTCTGACCAAAGAGACTGGGCCCTGAGGGCCAGCGTGCCTGTACTGATAGGTGAAATGCCAGGAGGTGGTCTCCTTCTGTGACTTGAAGCCAGAGGCCATCCTCGCTGTAGTTTAGCAGCGGCCTCACACCAAAGCCATTCCCAGGATTTGAAGGTCATGACTGAAGAAGGGCACCAGGACCTTAAGGATGTGTTTGGTTAGAGCACAAAACTCAGTCCCTAGACAAGGGCTGGATATCGGAGAGGGGGGGGAGGGCGAGGAGGAGCCCCCGTGTGCCTGACGTGTCCCTTCTTCACCTTCTGCCAAGTCTGAGCCGCACCAGCCACCTCCCGCCTGGACTCCGGTTCTGTGGAGCCGGTGCCCTCCCTGCTTCCTCCAGCTAACCTGGGGCGATCTCAGGTACTTGCACCAACTGAAAAATCCCCATTTTAGTAGGAATCTAGGTTCAGATGATTCTCATAAAAAACAGGGGACTTAGTAAAAAATCATTTGCTTTTAGGCTAGTTAAATCTCCTGCCAAAACAAGACTTTTCAGCAACTTTTCAGCCGCTAAGATTATGAAGTGACTGACATAAAACATTAAAAAGTTTGAGCCCACTGCTGGAGAGGACTGGGGGAAAGGGGTACCTCTCTGCACTGCTGACTGGAATGTATGTGGTATAATCTGTACAGAGGGCAACTTAGGACCATCTGTCTAGCTCAATTACAAATGCCCGTACTTTCTGTCCCACAAGTTCATCTCTAAGAATCTGATGTACAGACAAACACTTGTATTTGTGCACAGTGATACGCATACAAGTTTACCATTTGGAACATTGTTTACATCATTACAAAAGACAGGGAAACAACTTAAATGGTTAAATAAAATATGCTATGTCTGCATAACAAAATTTTTGTAGATTCAAAAATACAATGCTGTCAATAACAGATATGGGGGGGGGCGCCTGGTGGCTCAGTCAGTTGAGCATCCAACTCTCAATTTCGGCTCAGGTTATGATCTCGTGGTCGTGAGATCAAGCTCTGTGCTGGGTTCTGCACTTAAGATTCTGTCTCTCCCTCTGCCCCTCTCTCCCACTCACGCTCACTCTCTAAAATACAAAATTTAAAAAAAAGGAAGTGACTAGTTAAAAAAAATAACTGCTATGGAATGAGCTGCGAAGTATATGAAATGCCAAAGAAACCAAGATTTAGTATGTTCTTTTGTAAAAGAGGGGGAAAGAATGTGAGTACAGTGTGTGTACATTTGTATATGCACAAAATGCCTGTGGAAAGATACACAACAAAGCATTTGTCTCCTGTGAGGGGAGACAGTAGCTGGGAGAGGGTGGGATGTAGACTTTTCACTAAGTTCCCTTTTATTTTGAAATTTGAACTATGTAGCTATATTACCAACTAATACACACACACACACACACACAATGGTCCGTAAAACAAGTTACTAGCGTGTCTCTACTCCTTTTCTTTCCCTAATTCAAAAGCTCTGAGGGTTCTGTTCTTAAATGGTCTTTTCTGTACATCTCAAGCCGTTTCTCTTGTTATTTTAATCCAGAGGAATATATACGTTGCCTTTAATGGATGTGGGGGGCAGGGCAGACTCAGGAGATAAAGGCCTGTGGCCTTCAGGTCCGACTGCCCCTGACAACATACACACGACAGCAAGCCACTGCTGGCCCCCCAGAAGCCATGAGCCCTCACCGCTTTGGTCCGCTCTCTCAGGCTGTTGTCTTCGTAGTGCGGGTGGTTGGTTAAGGTCCTTCCTGTGCACAGCTTAACTCCGGCCAGCAACTGCATGCTCCCGGCAAACACGGCCTTTCTTGGGGTGTTGGAGCTAGAAGATTCAGAGTCTGAATTAACTCCACTGCTAAGATTTCCTCAAAGACAACAAGAAAATAACATCATGTTCCCAGAATCACCCAGCTGCGTCAGGAAGGGCTGAGACTTTGGGAAAAACACAGGAGGCTGCTTGACATTTGCCTTCAAACTGTTTCATGAAGCTTCTCCTGTCTGTTTTTGACAATGGTTGGGAAACTTCTAATTTACTGTTTTGATGGGTTTACCCTTATAATGAATGGGCTTAGGATGTGGGCATCTCCTGGCTCTAAGCCTTCTGGGCTAAATCCCATAATCCTCTCCCTCTCTTGCTCCAGAGGGTCAGATTCTGACAAAAAAGAACTTACAAGACTGTCATCCTGTTCTGTATTAAACTTAACTAAAGGGCTGCCTAGAGTAAAACAAATTATAAAGCCAGAAACTGCAGCTAATCACGAGTCAATTCCAACCGTTTTCATTTGAAACAAGAAAAAAGATCACAGATATTATGATAAATAGCTTTCCAGAAAAAAAAAAAAAAACAACAGAATCAGTAGAAACAAAAGAACACAGACGATTTTGAAAAGGCAAATAATTTATTACTCAGTATGGGGACGTACACTGTTTCTGATGTGGAAACACAAGCATTTCCCATACTCCTCTCCTTGGCCCTGATTATGAAAGTCTGAGGAATCTGGAGGAATACGGGCACTCTCGTATCATTAAATCATGACCCTGCTACTAAGTGCCACCAAGCTACGATTCCCTGCCTCCCTGTGGGGTGTGATGGACACTGACAGAGGATCAAGGAAAGAGTCCCTGATTCCAGTGAACTCATTTTTCCTTTTCCCCCTGAAAGAAAAGAATCTTAGTGGTTGATTTTAATTCCCTTCCATTTTTTGGAGTGCCTTGCAAATCAACGAGGTGTCAGTTCCCCGGGACGACCCCGAGCGCCTTTGTGCAGACTGCTCAGCACACTGCTTCCTGCGGGGGCCACTGGGGGCCCCGCGAGCCCTGCCTGTGCTAAGAAAAGAGCAGCCTGAGCTTGCCAGGGGGAGGTAAAGGACGCAGATAATTTCGAGAAGAAGTCTCACTGAAATTATTAAAACTCGAAATACTCTAGAGAAAGACAGAGCAGGCTGTTCTCCTTGCGTTTTGGGAGATCAGGGCAGAAACTTACCCTGGTGCTAAGTTTCTAAGAGAAGCCACCATCATATTCCCGCATCACGTGCGGATGTTCTATTTCCTTCAGTGCAATGCTAAGACCAGAGTGTGAACGCCATCTGACAAAGGCCTTACGGTACATCCTACAGTTCAAGTTGTAACGCTCACAACTTACTTGAAGAACTCAGATTTTCTACCAATGACCCTCTCACTTGGATTTCAATGGGCTTTCTCAAGTGACAAGACGTGGACAGAAGGACGATGGGCAACAGGAACGACGTGTGACCTGCGTCCTCCCTTATGGACGCCAGAGGCTAGAGTGTGGACTAGCACAGAACCAGGTTTTCAGTGAGCCTGACTGCTGGGTGGGTGGTCATCGTTCCAACAAGCAGACCCAAGAGTGCAAGAACAAACGAACGTTTACCCTGTCCCCTTGAGCTGGCGATTTACAGGGAACTCTGGACTTCTGTCCCATGTGGTGGGTGGGACAGGCGGGTTTCAATGACAACATGTGAAGGTGTAGCATTCCTTAGTGGGAGATTCTACAAATATTTAGTTTAATTCAACTGACACTTACTAAGCCCTTAGTCTGGGCCGCCTACCCTGAGCCACCCTCATCACCGCGCGCCAGACTTGCAAAAGAGTCCCTAATGGAAACAAACCATAAGAGACTCCTAACAATGGGGAACAAACCGAGGGGTGCTCGAGAACAAACCGAGGGAGGTGGCTGGGGGACGGGCTAGATGGGTGATGGACATCAAGGAGGGCACTTGTGATGAGCACTGGGTGTTGTGAGTGATGAATCACTGAATTCTTCTACTGAAACCAATAGCAATACTGAAACCAATACCGATACGGATTTAAATGAAAATTTAAAAAGAAAAAGGGCATCTGGATGGCTCAGTGGGTTAAATGTCCAACTCTTGGTTTCGGCTCAGGACATGCTCTCAGTTTGTGAGTTCAAGCCCCACATCAGGCTCTGTGCTAACAGCACAAAGCCTGCTTGGGATTCTCTCTCTCTCTTTTTCTCCCTCAAAATAAATAAATAAACTAAAAAAAAACAAGAAAAAAAAAGAAAAAATAATGGAAAACTTAAAAAAAAAAAGAATTGCTAAAGAATAAGTATGGACAAATATTAATTAAAGAAAAGTGTCATCCATTTTCCCAAGCCAGTCTTCTTTTCTTTTGTATACTCTTAACTGGCTTAAACCATTCCACCACAATAAATAATATAATCATATCCCATATTAAATAATGCCCAAAAGTGGCTGTCTCTGGGGCCTCTGAACTGAAGATACGAAGTCTGGTCTCCACGTCTGGCAGAGCACAGGGTAGAGGCGAGGGCAAGCTGTGGGTGAGCTGTCCTGGCTTACAGTCTTACTGCCTAAAGATTGCCCAACTGGTCTTTGTACACAGATGACAAATCTGGCCGCTGAGCTGATAACATCCATCCAGATCTCGAGACTGTCTTAACATCCCCGTTTCGAATTAGAACAGGAGCCAGCGTCAGGGAGATGCACAGAGCTGTTTCTAGTATATATTTTATAACTGTGGCAGACACAGATGAGTGATCTAGGACTGATCTCTTATCTATTCATGGCTAATGACCCAGGTTTCTTCTCCCTTCCTAGACTATAATCGTACTACTTGGATGAATTACATAGTTCTCAAAGGTTTAAAATGTCCAAAGTCCTGAACTGCTTGCTGGGAAGCTACAAAGCTATTCTTTATTCAGTCAAAATCTATTGCTGCGGGCCTACTGTGTGCTGGTCTGGCAAACGTGGTATGATGGTAACCTGGCTTCAAGAAGCCTTCTAGCTAATAAGCTAATAGAGCCAGACTCAGCTCCCACTATAGGCAGACACTTCCATATAAACCAGTCATTAGTCTAGCACATATTTACTAGTGCTCTCTGTGGGCCTTGGGCGATCCTGGGAACGAAACACAACAGACTTGGCTCACCCTGGCAAATCCCGCCTCTCCCCACTGGGTGCTCAGGGAGCACTGGAGCGCCCCGCCCCCACAGCGGTGCAGCCACGTACTGCAGGACTGCTCAGAGGCACGGAGAGAAAAATGAACTAAACCACATTCTTCTGTGATGTGTGTGTGTTTTTTTAAACGTTTATTTATTTTTGAGACAGAGAGAGACAGAGCATGAACGGGGGAGGGTCGGAGAGAGAGAGGGAGACACAGAATCGGAAACAGGCTTCAGGCTCCAAGCTGTCAGCACAGAGCCCTATGCGGGGCTTGAACTCACGAACCACGAGATCATGACCTGAGCCGAAGTCGGACGCTTAACTGACCGAGCCACCCAGGCGCCCCTTCTGTGATGTGTTTTAATGTTTGGCCTCATTAGCAAAGAGTCAGAAAGTTTAAAAGTAAAGGAATCTGTCTCAGCCGCTGGCACAACAATCCTGTGGCCTGTTAGCAGTCTTTCCTTGGTTTTATTTATTTTTTTTAAACTTTAAAAATTTGTTTATTATTGAGAAACAGAGAGAGACAGAGCATGAACATGGGAGGGGCAAAGAGAAGGGGAGACAGAATCTGAAGCAAGCTCTAGGCTCTGAGCCATCAGCACAGACCCCGACGTGGGGCTCGAACTCACAAACTGCAAGATCACGACCTGAACCAAAGTCGGGCGCTCAACCGACTGAGCCACTCAGGCACCCCCTTGGTTTTACTTTAAAGCAGCAAATACAAGCACCCCAATGCCTATAAAATGAACTAGAAGTAATACTTCCTTGAAAACCAGGGACTTCCGAGCATAGCAGAAACGATGTTTATTCGCTCTCTTCTGGTGACTTGGTTTCATAAGCTAGCCCCATTGCAAACCTGGGACATTTCATATTTTAAAGATTCAAGTTTACCCATAAAGCCAATGCAAAGCAAAACAAACAAGCAAAGTGGAACAAAAGGAAAAACAATCACACGTTTTCTGAACTTTAAAAACCTAGCTAGCTTCACCATGGTTTATATTTTCTGTGGTGAACTCAGCAGGCAAAGGGAAAAGGCATTTTTTTGTCCTTAACTTAAAATATGCAGTATGACAGGTGTAATGCTGGGTATTCTGCCTTCACAGATACTTCTGCTGACACAGTCTGTGGTCTGTGTCTAAAACAGCTAATGTGCTTTTAACCATTGAATGACACTTCTCTATTATAGAAAAACAAAGCAATTTTTACCAATGTTTGAACAAATGATGTATAAAATGAAAGGATAATTTGTTTTTATAGCCCTCTGCCAAGCTCTATAGCGGGCTGCCCAACCTGCAAACAATTTATTCTGCAAGAAATGTCACTAAATAATGACAAGGACTCACAGGTCAAACGGATTTACATTACATAATTTAAATGTCATTCCGGGAAGACCTGATGGCATTTTGAACAAATAATCTCATTTACTTTTGAAGCTCTAAGCTTCAACAAGTTAATTACTGTTGAACTAATGGGTAAACTGAGCATTAGAATATAATGTGCGAACATTTGCTTTATCTACCCCTCAAAAATTTATAGAATTATGCAAATACCACAAAATGATTCATTAAATATAAAAGAGGCTTATAGGCATTTAAGGTCTCAACTTAACCTTCATCATACTTAAGATACACAGTAATTCTTTCTGCTTTGATAAAATGCTAAGGAAGTGTGGTCCATTTTCTCAGTCCCATTGAGAATATATTGCACATGCAGGCTTCATCACTGAAAAGGGACTACCGTTAGTGAAAAATCTTCTAAAGCCCCATGGTTAAAATGTCACATCTCAGAATATTCAAATCTGCGGGAGTGTCTTCATTGCACAACGTCAAAGAAGAATTTCAGGAACAAGAATGAAACACTTACGGGTCACAAAGGAACGAGGTCTGAAGCACCACGGCCGTGGCGTTTGGCCTCGTGGAAGTAAAAGTGCTTCCTAGTCACACACACGGCACAGCAAGTACCACCTGGGTCTTGCCGAAAGAGCTGCCAGAAACTAAAATCAATCAATCAATCAATCAATCGTGTTTTTAATCTCTGCGTTTGGGAGACCCTCAATCTGCTGGGAAGCGAGCATGCGGCAGTGAGTGCCGTGCGGAGGGCAGGCGGCCAGGGGAGCACACAGGCCGGCCCCGAGGAAGGATTGGGGTATAAGCGGCCTCCTGGTTCTCCCAGGGAAGATTCTGGGGCTGACTTCAACACAATGTCCTCACTGATTAACGAGGGATCGACTCTCAAAGTTCTATTAGTTTTCTACTTACAGTGAAATCTCGAAGGAACTAAAGAGAGGACATTTCTATTACTAATATAAAAAAGTTTTCAGTTGAAACCTGATAAGGCTCTAAAAACCTTAAACTGGAGTCAACAGTAAGAATATGGAAAACAGGCATGAAGACAGCAGTGCTGAGATGAGACTCAACTCTAGCGGAGAGGTGGTGAGAGTGGGCGGCCACGTGATGTCCTATGTGTCGCTGGTGCTCAGTAAGTATCTGTTAAATCGTATCAGTAAGTTCAAGTTCAGATATAACTTGACGCATTAAGGTGTCAGACAGTCTCTCAGAAACCGAATCCCTTCAGAACGGTCCCTCTCCTATTAATATGTGGTGTCCTAAAGCCATGCCCTTTATCTTCCCCGGAGGCTGTCTGGTCAGCCAATAAAGCGTCAAAACCGAGCCCCTCCAGAAGAGGAGGAAATAACTAACTCCTGCTGAGATGGAATCTTTCGATTCATCCTCCAAGCCCGAGAAGCCCAAGTGAATACTCGGCCAGCCCTGATCTCCAAACGGAGGCCCAGTGTCCCGGAGCACAACGGTGATGCGTAAGGCAGGCGTGTGGTTTGCCCCAGCATCAAGTATACAGAACAGAGACCGGGACGTGCTGGGTAGGCTTCTTCTCAACACTTCACAGAGGAGGGACCCTGTGCCATCACGGAGGGTCACTTGAGGTGTCCCCGAGGGTTCCTGTAGGTCACGGCTTCTCATCCCGACTCGTCCCGCAGCCGTCCTGTGACGGAAGCTACATCCCGCCCCGTACGCGCTGCCATGACCTCCCTGACGAAAGACAGACGTGGCGCCCCTGTGCCGGCTGTCCGAGAACAGCAGCAGACGACGTGGGAAGAAGGGGGCCGAGTCCCCGCCGGAGCTCTGCCGGCTGCCCTCAGACAACTTCAGACCGACTCCCAGGTACAGTCCATGCCATCCTTCGGCCACAGCCTGCTTCCAGCACAGCTCAGACCTGCTAGTGTCCCGGGCACAGGTGACTCATCAGAGTAGTAAAATGGAAGCGGAAGGTCATATGTTACGTTTCAGAAACAGAAGAAATCAAGGCGAGTTCAAAGAATATGAAGTGTGTTTTCCCTTGTGTTTGGAACCGAAGGCTACAGACCAGAGCTGATTTCAATGTTGATTTCAACAAATACATTTTGCGTCTAACTAGACCCAATTTTGGCATATATTCATCATCACTTAAGCTTATTTCACAAACATGCCCAGCAGCTATTTTTACAAAAACGATAATTAAGATTTGAAGAATTTTAAGGGAAAACGAGCAAGATTAGATCACAATGGGGCCAATATTTTGGAACAATACAAAGCTTTCCAGTTGCTGAGGATTTTTTAAAAAGTAGAAAGAACGTGTTTCCATACAGGGAGAGGACCATGTTAGTAGGAGGATGATAAAGTAAGGAACAAAGATCGCTTTCGCAAAGGAGAGAAGTAACAGACTAACAGACTGTCTTCTTTGCACTCGGAATATAACCTCTCGTCTGCCATCTCTCAGAACCAGAAATGTCACTGTAAGTAATCTTGCCTGAGGACAAGCACGGAGACACAGGCACTGTAGTAAGCGCAGCAGCCTGACACTGCCACGGACCGCCTGGCCTCCACCAGGACACGTTCTTACCCAGGCTCCATTCATTCCCCAGGGACCAGGGAGCGGAGGCGGGCTGCTCACAGGAATGACCGAGGCAGGCCCGCCAGCTTCAGGGCTCTACCAGGAGGGGGTGCCCTGCGCTCTTCCGATCAATAGTGTGACTTTGAAACCAGAACACCACCAGCCTCACCTTCACAGGTACGTGCCATAAATTTCCGGGTGACTATAGTTAATGCAAAAGTAATTAGCTTTTCTTTACACGAATAACCCTCTTTTCCCATACACAATAAATACGGAAGGAATTATTTACTCTATAATTGTCTGCCGTGATTTAAAGTTAAATAAATAAATAAAGACAAAGCACTGCTTAGTAATCTCAGCACTGGAAGTACATGAAAAATTATACTCACTGCATCTAGTCAAAGCCAGTCCGACATTGGGACCAAAGCCACATATATATTTTAGACATAAATCTCTATAAAATCCATGTATTGCACTCAAGAGACCGAAGCTATCAAACGTTTACCATCTCTTAATACACAAGCGGTGCTAAACTGTACTGGTTAGTAAACATTAGTCATGAGCAAGTGCCAATATGGCTACTAAAACCCTAAGTGATGGAGACGATACCGCCGATGCCTTCAGAATATGTCACACAAGATTTGCGACGTCTATTTACATGTGAATAATCACACTGCTGCTTTTTGGTTACAAAGTAGGGAAATGCAGTACTACAGGGCACAGGAATGCTGCTCTGGGTAACAAAGTTTATTTCCGGTGGGAGGCAGGTTCCATTAACAAAGCTTTCGAACACATGACTTTCACGCTGACACTGAGTGCTGGGGCAAAGCAACAGAACGCAGGCAACAGTAGGCACCGAGAGAATGCTAAACGGGACGATGTTCAAGAGAGAAAGAGTCTGGATTTTTAGTTTTCTTTAGGCCTGGGCTCGGGCAGTGTGCTTCGTTGAAATCAAATGTGCACGCAGCTAGTAGGACTCCGTCGTTTACGGTATAACTTTTCAATGATTAACAAGGAAAGAATACTTTCATGTGTCAGCAGTAACAGAAAATCTGAATGGTACCAAAATGGAAGACACGCTAAAGGTAAAATTGGCCTAGACTACGAAGCTTCCTTTCCACTGCTGCCAGTGGCCTGGGGAGCATCCTCCAGCTCTGACTTCCTCTCCTTACAGGTATTTTCTCTTCTTCCGGAGTTTGTGGTTACAGGGAATATTTCTTGAATGGGGAGAAATTATTTCCAAATATAGAGCTTTAAAGAAAAACTCGGAAATGAATGTATCTTCACAGTTAGATTTCAGAAAAAAAGAAAACACCAAGTGAGGTCTATGGTGACTCTTAAAAGGCACTTTAGATTTTAAAGGTTAAAAAAAAATCCTCTTACTTAATCCAGTTCATCAGCTCCACTGTATCTGGATCATAGAATTCTCTCAACTCGGAGAGTTCATCCATCATTCCTGGCCAGAACTGAAATTAAAAACAAAACAAAACAAAAACAAAATCCACCCCCACCCCCACAACTGTCACCAAGATTAAAACGAAAGGGGACAAACGGCATATAGCCTGTGAACTAAATAAACACGCAACCGCAGCATCTGAACGACTTCACCGCGGCAGTGGACCCTCCTAGCAGAAGCCAGCCAAAGGCCGAAAAAGGTTCCCCGAGTTATTCTGAGCCAAAGCTAATCAGGGCTAGAGGGGTTGTCAACTTTTTACAATGAGCTTTTATTTTACTCTAATAAAAAACCTGTTGTATGTGGTGTTGGTATCTAGTGAAACATTCATTTGGATAGGACAGGAAATGGCAACCGCGAGAAGGTTCCCGGTATGTTAGAAAAATAGATCTTCCATCATGCAATCTACCCTTCGATGCGGAAGGTGCCCTTACAAGACAGCGCCACGTTAGAGCTGCAGAAACGCTCTGGGACAGAATCTCCTCTCATCCCCACAGTTACCCAGGGAGGAAGTGGACGCAAGCGGGCACCATCCCTACTGCTGTTCACGGTTCATTTTGTTGGTGTGGAGACGCTGGCTGGAGAGGTAGCCCGACTTGACCAGCTCACGGACTGGCAGAGCTATGGCCTGAAACCTGACTCCAAATCCAAATCCAGGATAGCCTGGCATATTTTAATATAATTACAGGTACAATGGGAGAGAAGAATATTTGAAAGTAGGACTCTCCAGGAAATCAGGAACATTTTATGCCACTGGTGCCTCCTACTCAACTCAAGGTAGTGAAGGGGAAGCAGAGTGCGAACACCACGCTCTGAGCTTACTGCTTTTCTACCATAATTCCCTATTTAATCCAACAATTAATTAAATGTTCACTGCCGTATCGAATGATAATCGGCTAAGAAGCCTCGATAATCTACATACGTCCTAAGGTGAACAGCAGAACTCCCATGTTGGAAGAAGGCCGATGACAAAGTGCCCGTGCTTCATTAATTTTGAAAATACAGGAATTTTATTTAGGAACCACTAACTAGAACCCGAGTGAAACCTGACTGCTTGGAGGCTGTGTTGTCAGCCCTGTCACTTTCTTATCAACTCATCTTTGGCCATTTTTACTGCTCATTCTCATCTAGTGTTGTGGGTGGGTGAACCCGGAAAACTGTTGGTGATGGAAAACCAAGACAGCACTACTGTCTCAAAGTTTTAGAAGAGATGTAATCATAGTGATTCAATGATACCTTTGTAATATTTCAATTATCCATATTAATTTGGATAATCAATAGAATACCAACTTTTTAATGATAGGTCCAAATTATGTGGGTATAAAACGTATTTTAAAATCTATCAATTCAATGGATAGTAGATATTTTTCTAGCTTGAAAGTTGCTGTTGTTAATTCGGAAAATGTTAAAATCTAGTAACACTGTCTTGTGGCAGACTTCTTAAACAGTGTGAAAGTGTCAAATTAACTAAATGCTGTTTCTAAATGACTAGCAATACTGTGAGAATGCAGCGATGCAAATAAATTAATCAACGTGAGCGTAATAATAACTCCTGATTTTAGAGTGAAGTGCATGCTTTTCCCTTTTAAATAGGATTGTCCTAAAGAGACATATAGCAAGATTGCTACTATGGACAAGGAAATCTGAAATCCTCATTACAATTGTTCTGTGAAACTCAAATGAGGCTTTGAAGTAGAGGAGTTCATTTTACTTATCAGTAAATCTGTTCAATAGTTGGAAAACAGATTCAGTTTCGGGGTAATTCTTAATATACATAACACCTTTATTTTCTTTGTGATTTTAAACGTGGAGAGGTTGGAATATCTCAACGGTTTTGTACCGTGGAAGCTGGACGCATGAAGATTTCTCCTGAAGTCCGATACTGAGAAGGGCTACGCTGGTTCTAGGCAAGTCTTCGGAAGGATTCTTCCGAGTTACTAACTCTCTCACTCAAAGAATATCAACATAGACTTCCTGGAAATGATGGCTTTTTTGGTGCTCTCACTGGTTTTTCTATAGTAATGGTTTTCAAGAGAGGTGGGGAGAGGGATTTTGCCCCACCCCCAGAGGGATGTTTTGCAATGTCTGGAGGTTTTTGATTGTCCCAACAGGAGAGAAGTGCCATTGGCATCTAGGGGGTCGAAATTAGGGATGTTGCTAAACATCCTACAACACACAGGACAGCCCCCTATGACAAGGAATTACCTAGCCAAAATGTCATTAGTCCAGGGAAGCCCTGTCCTGTGTGTAAGTGCCACCTGGAGGGCCAGGGAAACACATTTCTGGACTCCACTCTAGAGGTTCTGATTCGGTAGGTCTGGTCTGGAGTGGGACCCAAACATCTGTATTTCTAACAAGTTCCCAGGTGATGCTGATGTTGCTTGTCTGGGGACCACACTTTGAGACCCAATGCCATATAGCGTAGTTTGTTTCTTCTAGAATGCCCTTCCTGTCTTACCAAGAACAAGAGACTGAAGTCCTCAAATAGCTGTAAAAAATGAACACAATTCCAAATACATAGCTGAGACATGGAAGAACTCAGCCTACACAGAGAGGCTGTGGAAAAAAGACTGCTACTGTGTGCATACGTCTTTAGCGTGAGACCAGAAACGTGGTGAGCTCTGTCTTCTCTGGGAGGAGGGGGTTTATCACCCAGAACCAACGTGCAGAGGGGAAGTTACCTCATTCCTTATTAAACATAAATTCTACTTAATCTTCCGTTTTTGCTTTCCAGATGTTTTAAAGAAGTTTCATTTATTTACATCAGAGCAAGAAAATTCCCAGGGGCAGGGTGGTAGAAATAACCTATTTCTAGGTTTTCCAGTATCTGAGTTAGCACAGTGCTCTGCCTATGACAATAAATGTCTTGATGGATAGGAACATGATAGAGCATGATTTTTTGAAATATTTACAGTAGAATCATCCAAGAGTGTGATTATCACATACTATTTTTAGCCTAAAACCTCTGGCTTTGAGTAAAATCTTACATGAAAGTATAAGCCAAACCCGAAGCTGAGCTGCAATCGCTAATCCTCCCCGTGGCTGAGCCCCCTCCTCCCTTGAGACTCCCTCCCAAATGAGGGGCGATACACAGTAGAGGATGAGATCTACTGTTCGTTCTGACATAAAACCAAATTTGAAGGAAAAAATCTAAACTTAAGAATATGTGTAAGATTGTTTAAAAAGAGAGGGTAAAAGCTCAGTTGGATGGCGTAGTCTGGGCTCCCTGCCCAGGTACTGATTCAAGCCTCTAAATCTTAAAGATGCGTCAAGAGTCACCAAATCGTCCATCTGACTGGCGACTCCCTGTCTCTTACGAAGGATTCTCAGAACTGAAGCACAGTTAAAGCTATTTCAGGAGTTACTCAACTGAGAATATGAGGAATTTCCTTATTTCCTATTGAAACTGAAGGACAGATAACGAGGCTAGTCTGGGACTGTACTTACTTACATATGCCCAGCCTCTTACAAAGTGATTTTAAGCATCTAATAAAATATGTAGGTTAAAGTAAGATGCATTTTAGGATCTCTTACTCTCTCTAAAGCAGGTAACAGGGAATTATTTTTCTACTTAATTTACCTCAACATAGGTCTGAAAACATCCTTCGGAATTTGCATCAGCGGAATAGTAAGTCAAAACTAAAGTTAATCAGAAAAATTAACCTGTAGTCGTTTTTGCTACAGTGTTTTTACTTGTTAAATACTATTTGAGAAATAGATGGGTTTTCCTATCAATGCCAGGTGGCTTCATAAGAAGCCAAGGAGAGGTCTGTAACCTCCACAAACCATTCTATTTGCCAGTAACATACAGAGTACAGAGTCAAAGCAATTATTCTGCTAAACTGATTAATGGCAACAATGAGGAAAATCAGTCTTACCTTATAGCCCAGATACAGCAGTATTAATATCGGTACTGAATATCGCATTATACATATCTATGTAAGAAAGACATTATTTAGATCACAGGTATTTTGAACACTTTGGCCTTACAGTTTTGTTCTGTAAACATAGGACCCATTCTTTTTAAAGCAACAAAAATGTGATTTCACGGAGCATGAGTCTCCACTATGCCAGACAACGGGGTCAACGTAAGGGTCCCAATCACTCATGAGATACTTGTAGCTTCTACTCTATTGCCACCTTGTGAGCTCACACGGGAGAACAATTCAAACTGCAGTTTAGGCTATTAGCCATAACCATATGCTTATTCATATTTGTGTTTTCCTATCCCCCGTTATTAATATTTGTTTTAAGGATAATTTATTATAATAATAGTGATAACTGGATAATGGAGTTCTTGATGATTTGTAATTTTTCCTTGTGTGCTTTACAGTATTTCCAAATTCAGTATAATAAGCAAATCTAACCAATGGTTTGGGAAAAAATAAATAATTTAAAAAATAAAATTAAGAATAAAACTATTTTAGAAATAACTCCTTAGAAAATCCTAAGGTCTACGGCCACACCAGCCTGAATGCGCCCGATCTCGTCTAATCTTGGAAGCTAAGCAGGGTTGGGCCTGGTTAGTACTTAGACGGGAGAAAACCATAAGGTGCCAGTTATCTATTTTCTGCCTCAAATTTTAGTATCTGTTTCACTGGACTGATGTAGGGGCAACTACTGAAAACAACAATAATTGGTAGGAAAGAAATCCTGAAAGTCATAAAACTAAAAGGGATAATAGCACTGACCCTCTTTGGGTTATAAAGATGGATCAACTTCAGGAGTAACTCCCATATTTCAGGGCTGCATAAGCCAAACGATGCAAACACACACATGTGTGACGTCCAGAGGTACTTCATTCTGTAGGAAAAGAAACAGGCAAAGGTCAACAAGTGCCAGCCAGCCGTGGAGAGACCCGCGGTGTGAGACAGTTGTACCATCTGGGACAGGAAAATCTAACTAAGACTGTGCAGGAACCGTCTGCCAAAGGATCAGTTACGAGTTTCACTGCCTTTTGAGAACCATCATATAGGTAAAAATAGATGAATCTGGGTAATTAGGAAAAAAGTGGTTATTAATAATATTTTGTACTGGAAAAGGTAGCAAACAAGAAAAATTTTATGGCGACCGTAATTATCAATGAAGATGCCCGTCAGTTTCCAAGTTACATTGCTAAAATATGTCAGGTAAAGAATGGTCAAATAAAAACATTAATCAAGCAAACAGATCAGACAAAATACCTCATCGTACTCAATGCCAAGAATCCAAACAGAATGGTATGTATTAAGTTGTAGGCAGTTTCTGGTTTCAGGATGATCGTGCACTTTCCCATTTGACCCATGGATTGTTGATTTGCAGAATCACTGAATAAAACAGCACACGTACAAAATTGAAACTGGATACATAACTGTAAGTTAGGTAAATCTTTTTAAAAGATTTATGCCTTCATATATATACAAATGTATTTAGAAACTTATCTCTTCATATATTTAGAAATGTATTATTGCTCTAAGACAAAATGAGTCAGCATTAATCAATTTTGAATTTATGAAGCTAAAAGTGTTAAAATGCATCACTAGCTAAAATTTAACAAATTACATTGTAAGGAAAAATTTAGAGTACTTCAACCCTTTATAAGAAAATAGAAAAAATAGTCTTCTGGAGTCAAAAAGATAAAGATATCTTTAAAGATATTTCATGAGTTGCTAGTATTTTGTAAGTTTTCATAAATAAGAAAAAATAAAAATGTGTCCATAAACTTGGAATTCAGTTCCTTTATGAACAAATGATCACATTTTAACCTATCAATACCTCATTACAGATGTCTGACGTGATTTTTTTTAAATCAAACATGGCTATGTTAAAATAATTACACCCATAATATTAACAATAATTCCTTATCACGTAACACCCACTTTGTATTCTATTTCCCACGTACTGCCATTGCTTTTTTCAGGTGGTTTCTTTGAATCAGGACCCTAAGCTTTCACACTGCATTTCATCAACGTCTCTTTAAGTTATCTCTCAGTCAAAACAAGGGTCCTCTGCTTTGAGGCTGTTTATTGGCTGAAAGAAATGTCATTTGTCCTGTAACTACTTCCACCTTCTGGATTTGGCTGATTTTCTCCTTGTGGTGGTGTTTAATAAGTTTCTCTATGCCCACCCTGCTTATAAACTTATAATTAGATCTAGAGGTTAATTATTAGAGTCAGTTTTATTTTGGCAAGAATACTCCATGGGGGACCTGCTGTACTCTAAACTGGGTCACACCGGGGAGGCACATACTGTCGTCTCTGGTGGTCCCCACTTTAGAGATGCTGAGATGGACGAGTGGGTTCGGATGTCGTCCAGTGTGTTGTCAAGGGCATAAGGAAACAACAGGAAGTGCCATCAGTTTCAGATAAAAGCAATACCTTGTAAAGGCCCCACTTAGCCTTCATAAAATCCAACACACCTGGATACGTAGGAGGCTTCCATGTAACTAGAAAACTATTCTTCCCTAGAAATCCTTTCAACCACCCTAGATACGTATGAAAATTAAACTGGTATTCTAAGGTAATTTTCACCACTGGTAGTAATCTTTACTTAGGTGTCATATATTACAACCCAAACCCTGGCTTCTATGTTGCTACTAAAAGGTTGCTCCAGACAAGAACATATGTTCTCATTTTCCCCTGATACCTGAGAGAATTCTGCAACACCTCTCCCCATCTCCCTGGCCAAGCTGGAAAGCTCATATTAATCCCATGAATATAGAGCCCATGAGTTAATTCCTTTTCAGTCGTAGCCTTTACACCAACACAGATGTGTTGCGTGAACAGAACAGTATCATCCTTCCTAGTATTGAGATGGTGGAAATATTTTAAATACTTGGCATCGATAAAGTATCCTTCAAATTACTTAGAAGTTCATCTTAAGATACCATTATTCTTAAATTACTTTAATTAATGTAGTACTTTTCCTCTAATAAGGTTCTAATACCCCTACGTGGTAGATGAGGATGTTCTAAAACCTTACCCACAATCATACACCAAGTCAGCCTGCAGAGATGGCTCCTAGATTCACACTGAGCATGGCAGACATTTTCACAAAATACTGCAGGCCAACTCAACTTCCTGCTTTGCATGCAGTCTAGAGTCCTGCCGACACTTGGCGTGTCTGGAATAATATTAAATTACACTGTCTAGAATAATTTCCATCTATTTTCACAGGGCTGGATTTTATCTTGGGCTAGAGATCAGGCTAAGAACACTTCTGAAAGATACTAAAATAGTTTATAGTCAATGAAGTATTTTCATGGTTCAATGTTGCTTCACTCTCTTAATAATCATAAAACATCTCAACTGATCTGGACTCATTTTAATGCCCTTCTCCAGCACAGCTCTCCGGTGGCTGCGAATCACAGCCCACCAGCACCTTAATTGGCAAGATAACCATGGAGAAAAAGGGCTTCCTTCTGAGCTTCATTAAGTTTTCACAAATGACAGCAGCTTCAATTTCTTACACTTAATTTTCTTTCAATTTAACACGGACAGTAAATGCAAAAGCCCTCCATCAGCCTTGTAGGTAGGTATTCCACACGTTTTTAAAACGTCTTTATACTCCCTGGCTCTTTCTTTTAGCAGATTAGTAGACATGTTAAGTTTTTAGAAACAGCCAATTATTGCTGAAGACTTTGGTGGACTCCAACTTTACAAGCCCTTTAACAACATGCAACAAAACAACAGTTAACTCTTGATACTTCATGAGAAATAAAAAAGGCAGCTAGACCAAGAAAGGCAGAAAAAAACAGGAAAACTAACAATGAGAACCAAAGAGAGACTATGAGTCATTAACAGTAATACGAGCTAATGACATATAAAATGCACAGAATGTTCCAGGCGTGAGGCACCATTCTAAGCACTGTATGTCATTTTAACTTATTTACTTCCCACAAACCCTGTAGAGTAAGTCCTCTGAGTATCCTGTGTCTATAGAAAGGGGCATACGGGAAGGGCTCAAAGGGGACAGTCTGCTCGGTACTGCCTTTTTGCTATGTCTTAGCTGGTCCATCGTTAATGACTGAGTGGAGTCCAATCTAAACTGGCTACGTCCCCCCTTTCAGCTGCACAATACCGCATCTGTGTCTGATAGATTGATTTTCAACGGAGCACTTTTTCGGCAACAGAGAGCAAGTTCGTTAAAGCACAGCATAGGCTTCCGAAACACGCCATACCTGAGATTATGGAAGGCGACTGCTAACGCTGCCATCACTGTGATGGACAGAACAAATATGTAAGCGTAAAAAAGGAGAGTATCTGAGAGCCTTCCAAATGTATTAAAAGGTAAGAGGCCAAATGCTTCTTCACAGAGATACAGATTTGCATCGAAATCTCTAGGGAACAAATGAAAAGGCAAAATATTAAATTCAAAACAAGAGAAGTAAACCACACATTTTTCCTCAAAATGAGCCTGGAATTAATAGTTCAAGGCACTATGAAGTTTGAAAGTCCCTGCTGATTTAATATAAAAAAGCAAACATAAATTTTAAATTCAGCCATACCTTGTTGCTCCAAACCCAAATTTTGCCTTCAGAAATTTAAATATGTGTTCGTCTGACTTCAGATTAAGAATTTTCTATCAGGGAGGGAGAAAATGAAAATTACTATTAGTGCCTCATGCATGATTTCCTGATAATTTCCCAATGAATACATACATCTGGTGTCCAGTTTCACAGGACTGCGTGTGTGTGTGCGTGCGTGTGTGTGTGTGTGTGTGTGTTTATAGCAAATGTTCTCAATAGTTGTCAGAAATGAGGAATTCTAACACAGTGACTTTTACACTCCTTCATCCCCCCCCCTTTTTATAAGCAGAATCACTTTTTTCAACCTTATAAAGAAGTTCAACACGTAAAATAGATAAAAGATGAGCTTCTTTGGTCTCAGGGAGGAGATGGCTGAAGCCACGTGAGTACAGTTTTTTTTTTTTTTAATCAGAAAACCAATAATTTGATGATCTGAGACCTCAAACAGGTATAGAGCCCACAGGGCCTCTCTGGCTTTGGGGTCTCTGTCTGGAGACACAATTGATAGAAGACTCCTTCACACAATGACAACTGAAGGCTCAGTGGTGGCCCCCAGAGTGAACAAATACCAGAGCATATCATTAGTGATTAGGATTTTAATTCACATCATTTTATTTTTAACATACGCTTTACAAAAATCCATATAACATAAATCAGTCAAGAAATTCTATCAAAAGGAAAATGAAGATAGAAAAGAAAGTAAGATGAATCCAGAAGTGAGGTTAGTACATAAAATACATTTGCTAGAGATGAGCTGCAAATCTGGGCTTACACATTCTACTAGCAAATGCAGAGGGAGATAAAAGCACAGGTCATAAGATTAAAACAAACTAGTTGCTCAAAACAGATCCTAACACTCCTAAAACTGAGACTCAAGAGAAATTTTCCCCATGGGTACGGTAAAAACAGCAGGAGTCGCAAAGACAAATTTTTTCTAATTCCTCTCATTGTATGTAGCTGGCAAGACATCAAGTATGACTCAATAGATGGTATTCTTTGGGAAGTCAAGAATCAATGGTCCAGGCATGCAGCGCTCTACTGGCTTCACTCAGGCACGGATGACTAAATGTCTCGAGCGGGGGAATGGGTGAACTGCGTATCTTTCAGCCAATCTTTCGGAAACGCTGATTGCTCAGCTCAAGTAAGCTTTTGATAAGTACTGAACTGTGTGGGGTTTAAGAACTAGCGACAAGGACCTGGAGTGGAAGTGTTTAATGTGGCCGGATGAGTGAGAGTCTCTGAGAGTCAACAGACAGGAAGAGGGACTGCCAACGTACATGCGGATGTCTCCTGCCCTGAAACCAGCCTGCCAGGAGGGGCAAAATCGTTTCAATAAATCACTGTGGTTCCAACAGTAAAGCTAGTTTCTCTCTCTTCTTTTCTTTTGTTTTAAGTAATCTTCTATACCTACCGTGGGGCTCGAACTGACGACCCCGAGACCAAGAGTTGCACGCTTCACCAACTGAGACAGCCAGGCGCCCTGCCTGTTCATCTATCAACTTAACCCAGTGAAAATCATGTCATCTTTTTCTTTGTACCATAGTGCAAGAAAACGCTCTCTAAAAAGTAGAATTTTTTACAATTAGAGAGACACTCGTTTAATGCCTTTAAAGTTGAGCTTTTAAAAAGTGTAGTGACTCAAAAAGTGAGTTCAAGTTAGAACATATTTAAAAAATGAGCAGAAATCAATGACTGAGATAGAGAATAACTGTTTCAGAAACAAAGTGAAAACTGAGCTTGTTAAAAGGAGAACTGGTCATTCTTTAGGTAACTTTAATTCATAAATTAAATGTCATTTTATTAACCTACCTTAATAATGTTGTTGAGAAAAAGTGTCAAGCATAAAACTGCAAATAAATGTAATAATAGTTTCCCCAGCCTATTAAGGAAGCTTCCAGTTTTCAGATTTTTCTAGAAATGAAAACAGCTGAGTCTTAATTCTTAAATTACTTCAGAGACATTTAAGATGAGATTACTTAAGGATTTAAAACATGAGATCATGCAACATACTGGGAAAATATGTGGAAAATATCACCTACTTTTCATGAGGTTATATACTGTCTTAATGCTTGTAAATGTCTAATATAAATGTAAATGAATCCCTTAATATAAAGCTTCATAATATCAGAAAACTGTCCTAGTCTTTTTTTTTTTTTTTTCTTAGACCTTTGCAACTAGAGTATGGAGTGTGCCAGAAGGTACTCAGGATACACTGACTGAACAAATCTTGTGGTCATTTAACCATTAATTCATGTATCACAGACGACACAGCAAATTAAAGACCTACCAGTATAATAAAAGATAAATTGTGCTCTTTATAATAGTTTTCTTATAACTGTCAGATTAACTTTACAGATCATCAAATATAATAATAACTAATAATTTTGAAGAATTAAATAGGCATGATGTTTATTTATAACTAAAGTTAGAAGGATGAATGAGAACTATTGTTTTAGATCATCAACTGAAGCCTTTTTTAAAAAAATCTTTGTGACAGCTTGTCCATGACAGGATATTTTCTTCCTAAAGCAGAAAGTAAAACAGCTTCTTGATATAAAAGTACTTATGAGAAATGTTTCTCATATGCTTATGAAAAAGAAAACAGGCCTTGTGACATTATGTGAAGAAAAACAAATTAAATCTCATGTAACTTTAAGAGATTTGAATTCTTTAATAAAACCAAAATATCAGGTCAATGTTTTCAAATGTGACACTCCAGGAATGTCCCCTTATTTCTGAATGTACGTATCTAGATTCTCAAAATTCTCAGAGTTAATCTAAATTCACTTAAAAATCAATACCACGATACGGAACAATGCGGTAGGGAGTAGCGCTACTGTGTCACCAATAATAAGGTATCCAGCAACTCGAAAGACACTGGGATGAACATATGTCCTCAAGCAACAGGTTCTTCTTACTCTTGAATTCACACACACCAGAAGTAAAAAAGTTTTTCTTCTTTGTTTCAGGTTTAAATCAATGGCATGCATTCAAATAAGCATCTCTGGCTAATCCCTGAACTGAGATTCCCATTCTCTAAGACAAAAGTAAATGTCAAAACAAGGGGTGGCACATCAGAAAGCTTGACAACAGAGATGCTACACCGTGCACATAAAAACAAACAAACAAACAAAACCAAAAACCAAACCAAAACAAAAAATAATGGGTCTGGTGCTTTTCAGTGGGAATCTGGTCATAAATTTTCCTTTGTGTGCTGTATAAAAATAAGGCCCAAGCAACCACACAATTTAAAAAAGAGTTTGCTTAAAGGACAAAAATAATGTCCTACCTGAAGTTTTCTTGCAATTAATACTGAAAGATTAAAACTGATCAGCAATGATCCAAGAATCATAGAATTAAAAAACTGAAGAATGCACACCAAGAGCAAGCCTGTCATTTGTATGCCATACAGCCATGTCGCCTGCAACAAGCAAAGATTAGGTGGTTAAAGACTTGATCAGAAGCCTACCGCATGCTGGCACGTGGGCAACTAGCCGGCTGGATACATTTCAAGTTACAAAGGAAGCAGAAAGCACACCTAGCTTCAACCAATTCCATCTAAAAACCAAAATCATACACATACTGCTTATTTACCTTTTAATATACTGCATTTTAAACCTTGTAACATTAGTTAAAGAGGAAACAAACAGATAATATGAAGTAGAGGAAGCAGACAATGGCAAAAACATATTCTGGAAATGGGCAAATGCAGTCCGCAATTTCCTTCTAAATTCTCTTACAGTTACTATGTACAGAATCTTCTGGTGTTCTGTTATTTCCGAATTTTCCACACTCCAGACTATCCTATTGCTTCCTTTTCTCTGTGTGTGCACCTGATTCCATCAGGCTGAAAAGCCCTCCTGGAGCAAGGCCTTCGACTTTCCACTTCGGGGGGTCTCTAGCAGGTGGCACAGTGCAGCAGTCAAGAACACGACTGGGGTCGGGGCGCCTGGGTGGCTCAGTGAGTTAAGCGTCTCACTTGCACTCAGGTTGTGATTTCACAGTCGGCAGGTTCGAGCCCCACGTCGGGCTCTGTCCTGACAGCTCAGAGCCTGGAGCCTGCTTTGGATTCTGGGTCTGTCCCTCTCGCTCATGCTCTGTCTCCCTCTCAAAAATAAATAAACATTAAAAAAAAAAAAACAAAACCCACAACTGGGGTCAATAGCACCTGTGCTAGCTTGCGGATTCTGACATAAACCAGCTGTGTGACCTTCATGTGCTGGAACTGGTTCATGTGCAAAAGAGGGATGTTTACACCTTCCTCAGAGTTGCCGTGAGGCCTGGCGGAAGGACCGGATGTGGTACTGTTTTAAAATGCCTAGCACATGATGAGCACTCGCTAACGACAGCTCTCGGTGTATAAGAATTGTTGACAGGTGGATACTGAAAGAAGCAAAACTCCACCAACTTGAACACAGAAAATATGCCACAAAGAAAAACTGACAGCCTCTCATAACGAGTTGATACTTTCTCTCCTCTTTGAGATTGGACAATTCCATATTCATATCGGCATATGAAAAATCCCACTTTCATTGAGCAGCAAACCAGATTTCCCTCATAGCTTTGTTTTCTTAACTTCAAAGGAAACAAACCTATAACAAGCATTTAGAAGGCAACACCTGCAACGGTTCAGTGCTTTTGCTTGGTTGTTCACAGAAATGTGGATTTTAGGATTATAAAGGCACAATATTTCATTATAGGAGACTTAGGAAAACATAAAAAAAGAAACAATAATGGATAGAAAAGTGGGCTCTAAAATCAAAATCCAACATCATTACCTACAGAAATAATATTGATTTCATAGTGGTGGTAGGATATTTCATGTGGCATTTTCCTTATTTCACGTTATATTGTATCATTTTCTCACATCAATGACTGTTCTGTGAAAACTTAATTTTAAATGGTTACATAACATTCTACCATATGCCGTAATTTGTCTGCCAGTGGATCATTTGTTCCCAGCTTTTTATTATTGTTGAAGTTAATGTTATTACAAACATCCTTTTGAAAAAGTCCTCAAATCATTGTATCTGATTACACTCCTCCACCCTTATCTGCGAGGGATCTGTTCCAAGATCCCAGTGGGCTCCTGCCTAGTCGCGCCTGAAACCATGAAGGCGCCGAATGGATGGATACAGAGTATGTTTTCTCCTGTACACGATGATAAAGTTTAACTTATAAATTAGGCACAGTAAGAGATTAACAACAGTAACCAATAATAAAATAGAACCATTGTAACAATATACCGCACAAGATTTATGGGAATGTAGTCTCTCTCAAAATATCTTCTTATACTGCACTCACCTTTTTTCTTGTGATATGATAAAATGCCTACGTGATGAGATGAATGAAGTAAGGTGAGTGATGCAGGCATGTGACATTGAATCAGGCTACTACTGTCATTCTGGCTATAGGTCAGAGGTGGATTATCTGCTTCTCACCGTGGCTGACCTCACATAACTGAAAACATGGATAAGGTGTGGGGGTGGGGAGGCTTCCGTAGCTCCTTAATTTGTTCATTGTTGTATAACTAGCATCTAAAACAACACCCACTAGGACAGTGACACTCAATAAATATTGGAGGGACAAATGAATGAATGCATTTCCTTAGGACAGATTCCTAAAAGTACAATTACTAGATAGCGAAGGAATAGTTATTCTTTTTTAATAGCTTTATTGAGATATAATTCACATGCCATAAAATTCACCTTTTTAAAGTGTACAATTCCTGACTTTTAGTATTAACAGTTGTGCAAACATCACCAAAATCTAATTTTAAGATATCCTCATCATCTCCCCAGTCCCCCCAAATTCCACAGCCATTAGCTGTAACTCCTTTTTTTTTTTTTTTTGTAGGTCCTCACTCCTTATTTCCTTCCCATCATTCCTACCCAACACCAATGTACTTTCTGCCTCTAAGGATTGGCATATTTTGACATTCCATATAAGTGGAACCACACAATATTTGTTTTTGTGTGACTGGCTTCGTAGCACAGTGTTTTTTCAAGGTTCCTTCATGTTGTAGCATGTATCAGTGCTTCATTCTAAATTTTGACGGTTGATAATATTCCGTTGTACCACATTTTGTTTACCCCATTCATCAAGTGATGGGCATTTTGGTAGTTTCCACTTTCTGGCCATTCTGAATCACGCTGCTATGAACATTCATGTACAAATTTTTATGCAGATACAGGTTTTCATTGCTCTTGGGTATGTTACCTAGCAGTGGAATTGCTGATCGCGTGGCAACTCTACGTTTAACACGTGAGCCAGTGCTAAATTGTTTTCCAAAGAGGCTGCACCCTTCTATATATCCCTCCAGCAACGAGAGTTCTAACATCTTCACATCCTTGCCAACGCTTATCATCTGTCTTTGTTGTTGTTTTTAGATTTTAGCCATCTGAGTGGGGGTGAAAGTGTATCTTATTTTGGTTTTGACTTATTTCCTTAGTGAGTAATGATGCTGAGCATCTTTTCATGTGCTTACTGGGCATTTACATATCTTCTCAGATTGTCTATCCAATCTTTTGCCCGTATTTATTATTGAAAGAGCTGAAAGAGTTCTTTATATATCCTGGAAGTGCATTATCAGATAGAGGATTTGCAAATATTCTCTCCCATTTTGTGAGCTGTCTTTTCACTTTGATGATTTGTTTTGAAACACAAAAGTTTTTAAGTTTGATGAAGTCCAATTCACCCATGTTTTTCTTTTTTTTATTTTTTTTAACCTTTTTTATTTATTTTTTTTTTGAGACAGGGAGAGACAGAGCATGAACAGGGGAGGGGCAGAGAGAGGGAGACACAGAATCTGAAACAGGCTCCAGGCTCTGAGCTGTCAGCACAGAGCCCGATGCGGGGCTTGAACTCACGGACCGCGAGATCATGACCTGAGCCGAAGTCGGCCGCTTAACCCATGTTTTTCTTTAGTCACTCATGCTTTTGGTGCTGATCCTTGTAAGAAGGCTTGGCCTACTCCAAAGTCATGAAGAATTTTTCCTGTCTTCTCTATGTTTTATAGCTTTAGCTCTTAAAGTAGGTCTTTGCTGTACTTTGAGTTAATTATTGTATATGGGGGGGGGTTGGGGGGAGGGATCTGACTTAATTCTTTCACATGTGGATATCCAGTTATTCCAGCACCATTTGCTGAAAAGATTATTCTTTCTCCATAATTATCTTGGCTCCCTTGTTGAAAATCAATTGACTGTTTATTTTTGGTAAAGACTTATTTCTGGTCTTTCAATTTTATTCCACTGATTTATGTCTGTCCTCCTACCAGTATCACACTGTCTCAATTGCTGTAGCTTGAAAATAAGTTCTGAAATTGGAAAGTGTGAGTCTCCCAACTCTATTCCTCTTTTTCATGGCTGCTTCAACTATTCTGGGTCCCTTGGGTTTTCCCATGAATTTTAAGATTGGCTTGTCAATTTCTGCCAAAAAAAAAAAAAAATCACCTGGGATTCTGAGAGAAATTGTGTTGAATGTGTACATCAATTTAAGAGTACTGTCATTTTAAAAATAGTAAGGCTTCCAATCCATAAACATGGGTATCCTTCTAACTTATGTTGGTCTTTAAAACTTTCAATGTTTTGTAGTTTGCAGTGTAGAAGAAAGTTTGCAATTCTTTTGTTCAAGTTATATCAAAGTATTTTATTCTTTTTGCTGCTTTTCCTTCTAGGAAGTATTTGTATTTTTTGCTCTCTTTCCTACTGGAGTGCAAATATTTTTCTCATTATCCTCTTTAAGGATAACAAATCACTCACGAATACATTTAAAAAAAATAAAACAATTTTTTGTTTGCCTTTTTGAGTTATGGTGTTTTCTGGTGTTGCCAGTTTTTGGGTCAAATAGGCATACTTCTAGAAAAAAGAACAGTTTGTGTTACAACAAGGTTGTATGGTTTTATAAATGTAATGACATTCAAGGTTCGTAAGAAACATTGCTAGTGAGCCGCCACAATGTAACGTTGAGTAGTATTGCATATTAGAAAGTCCTAAATTATCAGTGGTAGATCTGATGTTTGTTCTCAGATTTTATTAGTCCAGTAGAGTTTAGAAACGAGGTAGCAGTAATATATTCTTTCTATGTAGAGTAACTGGAATTTTCTTCAGTGGGTCTTGCTCCTGCTCTCTATAATCATTTAAAAAAAATTTTTTTTAATGTTTATTTTTGAGACAGACAGAGCATGAGTGGGGGAGAGGCAGAGAGAGAGACACACACAGAAGCAGGCTCCAGGCTCTGAGCTGTAAGCACAGAGCCTGACGCAGGACTAGAACTCACGAACTGCGAGATCGTGACCTGAGCTGAAGTCAGACACTTAACTGACTGAGCCACCCAGGTGCCCCTCTCCATAATCATTTTGAATTAGCCATGGTTAACATTTGTGTAACATTCATAAAATACCAGGCAGTTTTGTTCTAAATGACTCAAGTATATCAACTCGCTCAAACCTAGGTGGTCCGGTTCCAGAATCTGTGCTCTTAACTAACTATGCTCTAATACAGGCTAGAACAGAGACTCAAACTTTGGTATCAAAATGAGTTGAGATTGAGTTTCTAATGCTCCAGGCCATTATGAGGTCTGGCTAGAGGTTTGTAATTTTGCTTTTGAAAGAACTAGCTTTTAAGATTTTATTTTTTTTAAATAATCTCTACACCTAGCGTGGGGCCTGAACCCACAACCCCAAGATTCAGAGTTGCATACTACACCAACTGAGCCAGCCAGGCACCCCAAGAACTAGCTTTTTATTTCACTGATTTTCTCTATTGCTTTTATGTTTCAATTTCACTGATTTCTGCTTTTATTATTTTCTTCCTTTTGCTTGTCTCGGGTTTATTTTGCTCTTCTTTTTCTTTTTCTTTTTTGATTTTTTTTTTTTTTTAACGTTTATTTATTTTTGAGACAGAGAGAGACAGAGCATGAACAGGGGAGGGGCGGAGAGAGAGGGAGACACAGAATCTGAAACAGGCTCCAGGCTCTGAGCTGTCAGCACAGAGCCCGACGCGGGGCTCGAACTCACGGACCGTGAGATCATGACCTGAGCCAAAGTCGGACGCTCAACCAACCAAGCCACCCAGGCGCCCCGATTCTTTTTCTAATTTCTTAAGGTGGGAGCTTAGATTACTGATTTCAGATGTTTTCTCTTTTCTAAGGTGATACATTTCTCTTTATTGCTGCTTTAGCTGTATCCTACAAGGTTTGATATGACAAGGTTGCCTTTTGTCACTGAGTTCAGTGTCATCTCAAGGCTTTGAGACCATAGATATTGACGTTCTTTGACCTATAGGTTATTTAGAAGTGTGTTGTTTAGTTTCTAAGTATTAGAATTTTTTTTTTAACCTTTCTGTACTGATTTCTAGTTTGACTCTATTATTCAATCCATTGGCTCTTCTGCTGTTATTGGGTGTGGTGTTCTATAAATGTTGATTACATCCTGTTCCTTGATGGTGTTAGGTACTATATCCTTAATGATTTTCTGTTTTATCAGTTGTTGAAAGAGGGGTGTTGAGGTCCTCAACTTATTTGTGGATTTGTCTAGTTCTCCTTTCGGCTGCCAGTTTTTGCTTCACATATTTTGTAGCTCTACTGTTCAGTGCACACATATTTAGGATTGCTATGTCTTCTTGGTAGCTTAACCCTTTTGTTATAATAACCCTTTTGTCCTGGTAATTTTCTCTGCTCTGACACCTACTTTATCTCATATTAATATAGCTACTACTACTTTCTTTTGATTCATGTTTGCATAGTGTTATCTTTCCCAATTTCTTTTACTTTCAATCTTCTTAATGTTGTGTTTGAAATAAGTTCTTGTGCTTCTTTAACCCACTCTACCGATCTCTGTCTTTAAGTAGTTGTAGTTACATCATTTATCTTTAATGCAATTATTGATTTGTTAGGTCGTACCTGTTATTTTGTTTTCTGTTTGCTCACTGTTTTTCATCTGTTTTCTTTTTCTTACCTTCCTGTTGGTTACTTGAACATTCTTAGAATTCCATTTTTATTTATTTATAGTATTTTTGAATTTATCTTTTTGTACAGATTTTTTAATGGTCGTTCTGGGTTATTACATTATACATTCATAACTTACCACAGTCTACTGGTGTGGCTATTTTACCAGTTTGAATCAAGTATAGAAACTTTACTTAAATCCCTTTTTTCTTCCCATTTATAACACAATTATCTTAGATACTTCCTCTACATACAATGAGAACCACATTCAACATTATAATTTTTGCTTCAGCCATCAAACATACATTAGAAAACTCAAGAGGAGATGGCAAGTCTGTTTCATTTATTAATAGTTTTACTCTTTTGCCTTTTCTTTGTTCCTGATGTCCCAACATTTCTTCTTTATCGTTTCCTGTTTCAAGAACTTCTTTTAGCCATTTTTTAGGGTAGTTCCATGAGCAACAAACTCTTTTCCTTCATCTGAGAATGTTTTCATTTCTCCTCCTTCTGTGAAGGATATTTTTGCTGGGCATAGAATTCTGGGTTAACCATTCTTTTCTTTCAGCACCATTGTTTCTGATGAGAAACCTGCTGTCACTCAACTTAGTTTTCCCCTTTGGATAAGTATTGTTTTTCTCTGCTTTTAAGATTTCTTATTTATTTATTTATTTATTTATTTTTATTTTTTTAAAGTAAGCTTCATGCCCAGTGTGGAACCCAATGCCGGGCTTGAACTAATGACTCTGAGATCAAGACCTGAGCTGAGACCAAGAGTTGGATGCTTAACTGACTCCGCCACTCAGGCACCCCTCTTTATCTTTAGTCTTCAGAAGTTTGATTGTTATGTGTCTTGGCATGTATTTGTTTGGGTTTATCCTATTTGACATTAGCTCAGCTTCTTGATTCTGTAAGTTTCCATCTTTTGTGAAATTTGGGAAATTCTCAAACACCTTCAAAAAGTACTTTTTCAAATACTTTTTTTCAGTCTTACACTCGATCTCTCCTTTGGGGATTTTGATTAGAAGAATATTAGAGTTTCTGTTATAGTCCCACAGGAACCTGAGGCTGCTCTTTTTTTTTTTCCCACTCTATTTTCTCTTGTTCAAATTAGGTAATTTCTAACCTGTTCTATCTTCAAGTTCACTGGTTCTTTCTTCTTAAAAAAAATTTTTTTTAATGTTTATTTATTTTTAAGAGACAGAGATAGACAGAGCATGAGCAGGGGAGGGGCAGAGAGAGAGACACACACAGAATCTGAAGTAGGCTTTAGGCTCTGAGCTGTCAGCACAGAACCTGATGTGGGGCTCGAATCCACGAGCTAGGAGATCATGAACTGAGCCGAAGTCGGGCGCTTAACCAACTGAGCCACCCAAGTGCCCCTCATTGGTTCTTTCTTCTGACCACTCCATTTTGCTGTTGGGCCCATCTACTGAGTTTTTAAATTTTCATTACTGGAGTTTTTCCGCAAAAAAATTTCTTATATGCTCCTTATTTGTATCTTCTGTATGTTGCGAGTTTATATTTTTAATTTGTTTCAAGTGTTTGTATGTGCTCAATGAAAATTTTTTATAATGGCTGCTTTAAATTCCTCGTAAGATAATCCAACTTCTGTGTGTTGGTGTTGAGATCTGGTAATTGCTTCTTTTCACTCAAGAGAGATTTTCCCAGTTCTTAGTATAAGAAGCGATCTTCAATTGCACTGTATTATGTTACTGGACTCTGGATCTTATTTAAGTTTCTGTATCAGGAGGCGTCCTCTGTGCCATGCCAGTCGGGGAAGAAGGATGCAGTCTCATTATTTCCAGATGGGGTTAGATCTAGGTTTTCCACTTGGCCTCTGTTGACTTTTGGGAGACAGGGGAGAGGGGTGTCTCATGGCTGGGAGATGATGAAACTTTAGGCTCCCTACAAGGCTTCTGCTGATACCATCCTGGCTGGGAAGGGAAGGGACGCCTCCACACTGCTCCTCACATGGCCCTTCGCTGACACTGTTGGGGGTCGGGGGGAGGGTGAAGGGAGCGAAGGAGGTTTGTTACTTTAAAAAAAAAATATTTTTTTCACGTTTATATATTTGAGAGAGAGAGGGAGTGGGAGCACAAGTTGGGGAGGAACAGAGATAGAAGGAGAGAGAGAGAATCCCAAGCAGTCTCTGCACTGTCAGCACAGAGCTTGATGTGGAGCTTAAACTCACAAATGGTGAGATCATGACCTGAACAGAAATCAAGAGTCGTAGACGTCCAACCGACCGAGCCACCCAGGTGCCCCAAGGCTTATGGTGGTTAAAACTCTGGCTTCCCTGTTGGTCTTTTCCGACACCATCCTGTCAGGGAGAGGAAGGGATATGTCACTACTACTGGATGAGGGGAAGGGATATCTCACTAACCACTGGATGTGGCCCTCACTGACGCTTCTGGGAGACAGTGAAAGCGCTGCCTCCCCAATAGATTTCTTCTGACATAGCCCCAGCAGGAAGTGAGGACTATCTTGTTACAGCTGGGCGAGGGCGGAAGTCCAGCTTCCCCACTGAACTTCTGCCGACGGAGGTGGGACTGAAGCTTTTTCCGTGGTGTTTGGCTAAGTACACAATCAATGTCTAAAGGTTTTCTATCTTGCTAGAGATATCCCGCCTCCCCTTTTCTGGTCCTTTGGCTTATCTTGGGACTTCTGATTGAGTCCATTGGGGTTTCCTGGTTGCTGACTTTTCCAGCACCTACTGTGGGATACATGAGGCAAAAGGAAAATCCAAGGACCCCACTGCCACGTTCTTCTTCCAGTCGCCGGGGCTCTAAGCAGCCTGCTTTCTTTTCTTCGCCCCTTGAAATCTTCTCATGTTTCTTTTATATATATTGTCCAGTTGTACTTAGTGGGAGGAATAGAGGGGAGTGCATTTACTCCATCTTGTCTGGAACCACATGGAGTCCTTTAAAATTTCTTCTTAGGTAGTGATCATGAATGCGTCTTGTTGTTTTCACAATGGGTTAATAAAACTTTATCAGCCTCCGTATTCTTGGGCTTTAATATAATAAAAGTATATGCTTTATAATACCATCTACTGTTCTGCTCTATAGTTTCAAAGCCTATACACATACCTAAGTGAAACTTGAGCTTTTGATGGTTAGAGAGTTTCTTTCTTTCCATCGACCATGAAAAGATGACACACACTGAAGAGGCTACTCTTTCTTGTCACCACATCAGGCTCTGAATCTGCATTGCCTTTTTCTCTCCCAACTATTCTGACTCTCCCATTTGGCATGATTAGAGATCAGTGATTCCAATTTATAAAGACACTGAAGCTGCAAGAAGTTAAACCACTTGCCGAAATTTAAAAAGCTAGTTATTTTCATACTTGATAAAAGCAGCTTGGTTTTGCAACTCAGGATTCTTTCCTTACTAAGCTGCCCCTCCTTAAATTTTCATACTTACAATGACCACCACTAACATTGACACAGTTTCAATGACAAAAGTTTAGCAAAGTTTAGAACCAAATAAGACATAAATTAACTGTTATTCTTTGGTTTTGTGTGTGTGTGCACGTGCACACGTCAAAACTGTGTCAAAACTGTATCTTTTATTCTGTTTTCTAGTTTAAAAGAAAACAGAAAAAGAAACACGTGTTCTTTACAGAAAAATTAAAAAGATTTAAAGGACAAAAGGAATTTAAGAACATCAATCACACAGCTGATTGCTAATACTTGGATGTATAGGAACTTTTCTCACTTTCCCTATATGTGTTTTACTTTTAAAAACAAGACAGGGAAAATAAAGGTTATGTAATACTCTGTTGCACTAATATACCATATTTATTTAACAATACTCTATTGCCATTGACTTAGACTGTTTCCAGCTAGGGTTTTCTTATTACGGCACAACTTAAATGGACATGGTTGATTATTTCCTAAGGATAAATCTCTAGAAGTGAAAGTGTCAGTGAAAGGGAAAGCACATTTTTAGGCTTTTCTGTGAAATTACACTACAGAAAAATTTTATGTATTTGTTTTCAAAATAGCTCAACGTATTTATTTTTTATATGAAAATGTACAGAGTTCTTTTGAAAAGTACTTGCTGGAAAGGGAGGAAACGTGGTATTACGTACAAAGGGAGAAAGGCAGACCAGCTGGCCTCGGAATGCGGCCCAGGAGGAACAGAGGCACCAGGCACCCCTTCCCCGGAGCCTACAGGTCACCATGACCAAAGTACACAGGTTACAAAACAGGAAAAGCAAATATAAACAGACTCACTTCACTTGTACACGAGGCTTTTTGAGGCACGTGGAGCTCTATAACCATGACTTAGTATCACGTACACGTACTTTCCACACGCAAACACTGCTTTACCTTTGCTCCACCGACTTGCTTTCCCTCCTGTATTTTACCTTCATAACCTGCCCCCTCACACTCCATCCAAATTCTACTCTTCTCATTTGTGGCCCGGCCCTAGCCTCCCATTTCTGTGGAAACTTTCTGGCCTGAAAAGAACCTTCTTCTAGACTTCAGCACTCCCTGTTACTACAAATTAACATTACAGACATACAGACATCTAGTTGTTCTAGCTGTCTCTCTATCTCCCAGGCTGTAGCAACACCCTTGAGGATGGGACAATGTCTTACGTGGGTGGTGATGCCCTGTCGTGCCTATCCTGTCCTAGCTGCCTAGGACAATGTCCACTTGCTGGCTGGCTTTAATGTTTCCTAATTCAGATTCAGTCAGTCTCTAAAGACCGCTGCGTCTCTCTGGACATGGAAAAAATGAACACGACTCTTCTGTATTCAACTCTATTGCTGCCTTAGACTTGGAGAGAATATTTTATTACACTGGGAGAATACTTAGTTACTGTTACTTTACTAATGATGAACAAATTTTAAAACATACACAATACATTAAAATACATTTCTGCACGTGAAAAACACCTTGCAATTAAATAATAGCGGCGCATACTGCCGTCACACATAGTGAGACAAACAACGGCTTTCTTAAAATTGCCGTTTCCTATGTGACCTCTGGCCAGGCAGCAGGGATTCCCACGCTTGTTAAATGTTACTATGAGAATTTTACGAAGTACCACAGAAAGGTGTTGCCTACCCACTGATTTCCTTGGGGGGAAAAGGCAGTATATCATAAGACATTTTACAAGAGCTAGCTTCTATTTTAAAATTTAAGTCATCTCTACAAAGGACAATTGATCGAGACAGAATAAAAGTTAAGCTGGTCAAACAAGGCTGCACAGATTACTCAACTTCAGTTGGCACAGCAGATTTATACTGTAGTGAAGAAGCAGCTTCAAGTTCACTGCTAAGCATGTGCACCTCTGGAGCTCGCGCTATGACCTACGGCGCTAAATGACGACTGTCCCCACCGAGAGGAGAAAGCGCGGCTCACCTTCGCTGCCGGCAGCATGTCCAGGGAGTCCAGTGTGAACAGCACTAATGCTTGCATCAGCATCATAAACTGATTAAATTGCCATGTCAGACTAAAGAGAAAAGTTGATACGAAAATGGCAAGAAGTGTCAGCCTCTGTAAAAAGAAAACCTGAGTATAATTTACATGTCTCTAGGAAGAAAAAGCCTTGCAGATAAGTTTTCTCAAAAGCAGCCAATGTCTATGTAAACCAAATAGAAAAACCATAAACTGTTGCTCTGAAAACCCTTGCACTTGTTATTTGAGCTCTAACTGTCCTAAAGTGACACTGTGCACGGAAACATTCACATAAGGAACGTGTACACTGTGCACGGAAACATCCACGCAAGGAACGTATACACTGTGCATAGAAACATCCACGTAAGGAACGTGTCCACTGTGCACGGAAATAGTTACATAAGGAACGTGTACACTGTGCACGGAAA
>NW_026057588.1:19043680-19145919 GCF_023721935.1 Panthera uncia
CATCCACGTAAGGAACGTGTACACTGTGCACGGAAATAGTTACATAAAGAACGTGTACACTGTGCATGGAAATATCCACATAAGGAATGTGTACACTGTGCATAGAAACATCCACGTAAGGAATGTGTACACTGTGCATGGAAATAGTTACATAAAGAACATGTACACTGTGCATAGAAACATCCACATAAGGAATGTGTACACTGTGCATAGAAACATCCACATAGGGAACGTGTACCCCACAGTCTTATGGAGGCGCTAATGCTCCAACTCATATCTCAAGAGCACCGGCTTCAGAACTCTGACAGTTTCGCAGACATTGTGTGTGGGTTTGCTGCAGCTATTTAAGGGCAGATTATGTAGAGTACATTTTTAACATCAAAAAGGAAAACATTTTCTTTGCAAAGTAGGAGAGGGCTCAGGAAGAGGAAACTTCGTTTAACTCAAGTTAAAAACTGGTCACGCAATAGGAACTATTCCCGTGCAGTGTGACACTATGCATGTCACATCTTTCGAAGTTTCTGAGACAAAACTGGAGAATTAAAAATATATATAAAGTATTATAAAAACTTACCTCAGAAAGAGGCCGTAAGTTTGGTCTCAGGAAATATGTAATTGCCGCTATCTGAATTGCAAAGAATGGCAGAGCCCAATTCTCTCTCAAGGGGATGGTAAACTCAACTCTCGTAGTATCTATCCTGCACAGAGAAAACACAAATGGCCAAAGGAATCATTTTTACCATAATTAGCTGAAAGGTTTCCTAAAGGGAAAGATATAGGACATTAACTATACTTAGATTCTGGTTGTCAGTTCTCGACAGTAATGATATGTCCTCATCATTATCATCCCTGTAATACCAAGTTGCACTGGGAAAATGTAAGGAACCTGTCCCCAGGTATGCAGCTAGCTAAGTCGTGGAACTGGGGTCCAATCCACGGTGGTGATTCCAAACCCCATGCCTAACTGCCTCGCACGTTTATTTCCTTCCAACTTCATTAGTGCAAACTGGCATTGTTTTGCATTCTCCCTCTCCGTGTTTCTCTAGTGCTTAAATCTGAATCTTAAATTTGTCACTGGTAATAATTTTTGAAAGAGCCTCTTGTCCCTCTGGAACGGAAACCGCCAGAGGGCAAGTACAGTTGAGCTTTCACTTTTGGTTACCCAGTACCAAAAGCATCCCCACACATACTGGGCACTCAATACATGTCTTTTATTTACTTTAATAGAACAACAAATTTGCCTTTCATTTACTCGTAGCAGGAATAATATGTTAAAATGTTAAGAGGCGGTATACTCTTGGGTGTTTCATACCCTGCATTTGAATTCTGACCGAGACTTAGCTGGGTGTATGTGTGTATGACTTTATCAGTATATAAATACGCACATCTTAACTTTGTAAGTAATATGTGTGTTTGTGTGTGTGTGTGTGTGTGTGTAAGCTTAACCTTTTAAGCTTTAATTTTCTCATCTCTAAAATGTTAATAGTATCTACCCTATAGGGTTGTTAAAAGAATATAAATAAAGCATTTTGTAAAGTGGTTGGCATACAGTAAGCACTCAATAAGGTTATATTAAAAAGTAATTTGCTTAGGATTATAAAGTAAATCAATATTAGAACTTGTGCTTTTAACACTCGTACTGAGCATTGGTGTTGCTACTGTAGATCAGGAAATTAATCAATACATCTTGACTATGTTTTTTAAAAAGTGCTATTTAGTGTTCTTGTATTTAGAATGATAGATATTAACTACGTAACATAAGAACTTCCTGCATCTGAACAGTCCTTTATGCTTTGTTAATTATGAGCGACACACAGCCCTATTAAGGTTAACAGTAAAGATATCATTAAACGTCTTTAAGAGATGAGATATGTGGCCGGAGAAATATTGATCACACATCAAACTGTAATAGGACTGGAATTATCATGGTGATTCTCCTGACCTATAATTCAACGTTCTGTTCCTTAGCTGGAAATATACATAAGAAGAACTTTCTACCTTGCTAAAGAAGACAAGTACACAGCACTACGTAAACCAAAGAGAAAATACTCCTACGTAAACAAATGTGGCAGAACAACTTCCTTTGAACTGGAAATGAGGTAACTGTGTTTTAACTTACGTCTTCAAAAGGGAGATGGGAAAACGGATTCCAACTCACCTATTCGTGACATACCAGAAAGCTGCCAGCAGTCCTGACAGCCACGTGCCACTAAGGAGCCAGCTGGTTATGTAAAGGGCTGTGACATAGATCGCCTGCAGTCCAAACAAGGTGTAAATATAAAAATAAACTGGCTCTAAATATTTCTGAAGAAAGGAACAAGAAAAAATATTTGTTACGGAAGCCCTAATCCTTTTCACTGTCACTTAAAAAATATGATACTAGAGGGGTGCCTGGCTGGCTCGGTCAACAGAGCAATGCGACTCTTTTTTTTTTAATTTATTTTTTTGATGTTTATTTATTTATTTGAGAGAAGAGAGAAAGAGAGAAAGAGAGAGAGAGAGAGAGAGAGAGAAAATATCCCAAGCAGGCTCTGTGATGTCAGCATTGGAGCCTGACGTGGGGCTCAATCTCATGAACCGTGAGATCATGACCTGAGCCAAAAGCAAGAGCTGGCCACTTAACCGACTGAGCCGCCCAGATGCCCCAGAGCATGTTGACTCTTAATCTCAGGGTCACAAATTTAAGCCCTAAATTGGACGTGGAGCCTACTTAAAAAAAAAAATTGAAAAAATATATGACACTGGAAATGTAATATTTGGAATCTTGCTGTTAATTACAAGCAATAAACATACATCATCAGTCCTTTTTGTGCAAAAGTGTGTTGGCAGGCAGACTTTCTTCCCCCCAGCAGAGTAGAAGAGGGAAAGGAGCCCTCGAGGGCTCTGGCTTCATTCTTTTTTTTTTTTCTTTTTTTTTAACGTTTATTTATTTTTGAGACAGAGAGAGACAGAGCATGAGCAGGGGAGGGTCAGAGAGAGAGGGAGACACAGAATCCGAAACAGGCTCCAGGCTCTGAGCTGTCAGCACAGAGCCCGACGCGGGGCTTGAACTCATGGACCGTGAGATCATGACCTGAGCCGAAGTCGGCCACTTAACCGACTGAGCCACCCAGGCGCCCCTCTGGCTTCATTCTTTAGACAAACTGTACGTCTACCTTTGCCCAGGATTGCCTTATTCACACGAAGCGGTCATTGTGATTTGCTAATTTCCAGTTTTTAAATTTCAAGGATAACTGAGGAGTGACTGATTACATGTTTCTAAATGAAAATATGTACCAGTCTCTAGACTGCCCACATATATGATAAGCCAGGAAGTATCTATGTAAAAAATACCTTATAAAAACAAGTAAAAAGCAAAGTTCACAACATATCTGGAGAACACTGGGATACTGTTGCTTTTTTACCAAGCCAGCTGAAGATCAGAATAACATATGTGAACGTTTCAACTTAAGATAGCAGATTTTGACTTTCATGTGATATTAACAATTCAGTGTCACAGAACATAACATACCTGTATGGGTAGAACTCTATATAAAATACTGAGAAAAACTTCTTGGTAAATATTCATTCGTTGAAGAAGGTTAATTGTCCTCATAGACTCAGTTTTGTTATCATATATTAAGCCATGAAAACCTAAGGTTGATATTTGAAAGATCAGGAAAAAATAATTATAAATTATTCATTCATTTAAAACCATCCATAGATTCTTTAGTGTGTGCCAGAGAACGTGCTAGGCATTGGGGATATAATAGTAAGCAAAAAACACAGTCCCACCCTCAAAGAGCTTACTGTATATTAGATGGACGTTTACATGTTTACACAAACATAGGTAAATTATAATTCTCGTGCATACAATGAAAAAGAAAAGCTCCTATGTTCTTTTATAATAATGTAGGCAAGAGGATTTTATATCCCTGCTCTGTCCTCCTGCCATGAGGCCTACAATACCTCTTTTGGGGGTGTAAGTAGCCTCCCCCGCTTCCCTGGGATAGGTTTGGCCATTTGACTTGCTCTGACCAATGGCATGTGAGAGGATGTGACATCTTTTAATAAAAGATGATGCATGTTTCCACCAGCAGTATGGCTATTTCCCTCTGTCATGACAACAGCGGGTTCCAAACGGGGGCTGGATAATAAAAGCAAGAGATAAACCTGTTGTTGCAGAATTCTATGGCTATATCGAGGTCATATACCACTGCAACCAAGCTGAGTAATTAATAGAAGGCATGAAGAGATAGTTCATAGAAGAAAATATGCATATAGTCCTTACACATATGAAAAGACGCTCAACCTTGCTCCTACTGTAAGTGCAAATTAACACTACACTGAGATACCATTTCTCACCTATCAGCTTGGAAAAAAAATTCAGTCTGACAACAGGGGCACCTGGGTGGCTCAGTCGTTTTAAGCGTCTGACTCTTGATCTCGGCTCAGGTCCTGATCTCATGATTCGTGAGATGGAGCCCTGCACTGGGTTCTGTTTGGGATTCTCTCTCTCTGGCTCTCTCTCCCCCTCCCCGGCACGCTCTTTCTCAAAAAAAAAAAAACTTAAAAAAAGAAGTCTGACGACATACTCAGTGTGGTTCTAAGGAAGTAAGGTCTCTCATACACTACAGTCGGGAAAACAATTTTAGCACCACCAAGCAAAATTACATGTGCATTTACCTTTTGATCTGGCCTAGCAATCAGTCCTAAAGACAGACTGGCAAAAACACAAAAGAACACAGGCCTCAGATCATTCCTGCAGTGCCCTCTTTAAAAGCAAAAGATCAGAAGCAACCAGATGTCCATCAGCAGGAGGTGTTCTGGACTGAACTGTATCCCTCCAAATTTCTGTATTAAGGCCCAAACCCAATGCGTATTTGGATAGGGTCTATAAGGAGGTAATGAAGGTTAAGAGACGTCATAAAGATAGGGCCATAATATGATAGGACTGGTGTCCTCAGAAGAGGAACAGACAAGAGAGAGCTCTTTTGCTTTCTCTGTGCACACATACAGGGGAAAGGCCAAGTGAGGACACGGCAAGAAGGTGGCCATCTACAAGCCAGGAAGAGAGGCTTTACCAGAAACCAACCCTGGCAGTACCTTGATCTTGGACTTCAGCCTTCAGACCTGAGAGAAAATCAATTTGTGTTGTTTAAGCCACCTGGTCTGTTATGGCAGTCTTGCCAGACTAACAGAGGCGTGCTACCGACTGTCTGTGTCCCACCAGAACTCATAAGCTGAAGCCCTAACCCCTAACGTGATGGTATTTGGAGGTGTGGCCTTTGGGAGGTAATTAGGGTTAGACAAGGTCATGACAGTGGGGCCCTCGTGACGGGACTAGTGACCTTGTGGGAAGAGACACCAGAGCTGGCTCTCTGTCTTCCACGTGAGGGTGCAGCGACAGGTGGCTAGCTGCAAGCCAAGAAGAGACTCTTCACCAGAACCAGGATTGGAACTCTAACCTCAGACTTCCTGCTTCCAGAACTCTAGGAAGCTAAATTAGTTTTTTTAAGCCACCCAGTCCATGGTATTTTGTTATGGCAGCCTGAGCAGATGAAGACAAGAAAGCTACCTGAATAAACTATGGTTATCCACACAAACGGAGTACTATGCAATTACAAAAAGAATTAGGAGTATCTTCATGTTACATTATAGCGTGATCAAGATTTTTGACAAATGAAAAAGCAAAAAAAGGAGAACAGTGTATACAGTAATAAAGGAGATATATGAATATATAAAGTATTTGTTTATGTTAAAAATACTGAGACTAGGGGAAAAATACTGATAGTAGAAGAATAAAACAAAATCTAAAAAAAATGGTTACTTAAAGAGTGTAGAAGGAAATAAGATGGAAGGGGCAGGGGGGGAAGGACACCTCCCTGAATGCTCCCTGTTTTACTGTTTGACTTTGGAACCATGTAAAATAAACTTTTTTTAGAAGTATAAAAAACCAAAATAAAATTTTTTTACAAAACAATCCTGGAAAAAACAAAAGAAATATAAAACAAACCTATTAAGTTGGTGGCTTGGTCACACAAAAAGAACTCTTTCCAATGACAGAGGAACGTGAAAAAAAAATTATATATATATACACACATAGACATACACACGTAGTTGGTTTTATCTTAAGGACAAAAAGAACTACAAAGACAGCCTGAATTGTTTTCAGGTAATCCTATTAGAAGCAACATAATTACTGTTGCACTGAAAATATTGTTGTGTGTGTGTGTGTGTGTGTGTGTATACAACTGCGTGTATATGCATAGTCGTACACAACAGCTAAATGATAATGTTAATATTGTAAGAAACCAAAATTTTCAACTTAAGGAGAAAGAGATACAAATATAAAATCAAAAAAAGTAAAAACCCTGTTATACTAACTTTGAACTGAAAATAACTATATTCCTATTTTCTTCTAGGAAAAAAAATTCACATCTCCTGCCTCTTCTCACTAAAAAGGACTGGAAACAAGGACCAATCTAGTAGTAAAAAGTATCCCTACCATCGATCCAAACTGTGGGCTCTAAATAGCCACTGAAGAGAACTGAGTTCCTTGGAGAAATGGTGGATCCTAGGTCAGGGTGGAGATACACGAGTGGATAAGAAATACCTTGTCATGCCAAAAAGCAAGGGAGTTTTCAATGACTCCTGGAATCATGTCAAAAAGACAGCAGCCAATCTGAAGGGCATCCCGCTGACCAAAGATGGACAATTTCAATAAGAAGAATAATGCAAAAGATCGAAACACATCAAAGATGTTAAAAACCCATGCTTTCTGATGATATATAAAAAGCAAAACCTTTAGCGGATGCAAGAGGGCAACTCATGCTAAAACACAGGGAAAGGAGCAATCCAACCTTTTCTTTAGGAACTGAAATTCTGAGTTACCAAACAGTTGATGAGAATTCATTGTTCTCTAGAGATGAATTCCATCTGATAATGATGGAAGGAATTATAGAATTCAAATATTACTGTCCTTATGAAGTTAACGGCTTTAGGTAATGGTCACGAATGGTGCTAACCCATCAGAGGAAAGGCTAAATGAGAACTTAGTATTGGATCAGTCTAAACCCTAAAAGAGATGGTGCACATTATGTCCCCGATGTGGAAGTGGGCACCACGTGTTTGACAGAACCTGGACCTGAGCACGCCTCCAGACCCAACTACCAATTCATAGGAGATACAGGCAACAGAGAATCATGAAATGACACCACGGGGCTCCTGCAATATCCAGAAAGTGAAAAACTATCAGACAAATGAATCTGGGGTTTCAACAAAAAATTACAAGAAAAAAAGATGGAAAGAAACCTACAGATTAAAGGAAACAAGGAGACAGAGCAAATGACTGCAATGTGTGGACTTTATTTGGATCTCAAAAACTGTATTAAAAATCTGCAAGACAATCAGGAAAATGAGAACACTGGGTATTTGACAGTAAGAAATTTCCCAATTGTTTAAGTGTGATAATGGTAACATGGTAATACTTATGAAAGGGGTTGCCACCCTTTAAAGAAATATACTGATATATTTACAAATGCGGAATATGACGTCTTGGGGTTTTTCCAAAATAATCCAGCCTGAAGATGGCGGGTAGAGAGGAGACAAGATTGGTCATGAGTTGGTAACTGTGGTAGCTGATGACAGACAGGTGGGAATCCATCAGAGGAGTCTCTCTACCCTTTTATATGTTTGAAATTTTCTAGAAGGAAGATCTTAACAAATGACTTAGACGAAATGAAACGGAGGAACCAATGAGTTTGTGGTGATAGAAAATACTCATATTTACCTTTAAGAGCAACTCTGAACTTTAACACTATTGGTATTTTGACAGTTGGGGCCTGATAATTCTTTGTTCTAGGGACACTGTAGGATGTTTAGCAATATCTGTCACAGTTCCGTCCATTCCAGTAGCACGATCTCAATCTACCCCAGCTGTCACAACCAAAAATGTATCTGCATGTTTCAGATGTCTCCTAGGGACACAACTGACTCTCCATAAGAACCACCACTTTAGAGGATGCTAGAGAAGCAAATCACAACTTTGAGAACTCACTGACTCATTTTTCTCAGTAGTCACATTCTATTAAGTTGCAGTGAAAACTGAATTAGCAATACTGAGCCCTGCAGGAAATACAGGGTTATGTTCTTATGAGCCTCTGGTCATCAAGTGATCGACATATCACCTTGATTTACGTGTTTCTGTTTAAAGACGTCTTCTTTAACGTATACTAGCAATTCATTAACATTGAACACATGGCCAACAGTATCTAACTCATAACTGAACAAAGCTTATCTGACAAACGTGTTTTCTCGGTGTGCCTTCTTCACAGCCTGCTTGCACTCAGGAACTCCAGACAGTGATTTAGCACTACGCCGGGGGCCGTTTTAAACCACAAAATCACCAACAAAAAGCACAAAAATGCAAAAAACAAGGCCCCAGGTGGACTGTGAACAGGACGCTGTAGTAGGAGAGCTGAACACAACAGCAGGGCTCCGCCTTGTTGGACCTCAGCTGGGAACGTGCCCGTCAGGTGATGAAAATTTTTGGCTGCTCTGCACAAGCCTGCGAATGACTGCAAAAGCACCACAAATACTGATTCTGGGGTCACAAATACTGATTCTGGGGTCACAAATACGTGTTAGTGAGTGAGTATGGAAATATGGACTCTATGAATAACGAAGATCAACTGTATGGGGAAAGAAAATCAGCACTTAGCCTGCCTTTTTGTATAAACCGCACCTCAGGGTCACCAAGTAGTTGACGAGGAAGAGGTTTCTTAAGTGACAGAGTTCCAGCTAACAAATACAAGAGGAATGCAGAATGTCACTTTTGTTAACTACTGAAACGTGGGTATAGGCAGTGAGCATCAGTGGCTGCTAAAACCACTCAGTGAAAGGCTGATGGGTAATTAGCCTTATTGCATAGGAACCAACTGGTTATATTTATGGCACAAAAAGAAAGATAACATTTCATGTCTCCCACTGTAATAAAATTAGGAGAAGTACAAAACATCACCTGTGAAGAATTCTTGCCAAAAATGTATCTGAATCCAAGTAAAGCCTAGCAAATGTCTCTGTCAGGTGGAGCATATCAAACATAGATTAAGCAGGAGAGATCCTTTTTGGGGTCCTATTAGATGGAGTAAAGGTCACGGGTACGGGCTCTAAACCACTTACAAACAGTGAAAATGTGGGAAAATGGCAACTGCAAGGTAAGGGGCTGAATGGGAACATTGGGGACGAGGACAACTGTAATTTTTGTTTGTATTACCAAAACGCTTCCTGTTTTTAGACACTACTCCTTCACCTGCGAAGACTTTTTCCAAAATGATCAGGAGAAAAACCAGCAGCAAAACCAGGAAATCAGAAACAGATGAATTCAGAGATGGAGTAGAGCTGAGGAGAGGAGAGTTACATTAAGTATCATATAACTGCTTCCAGAGCCAAACACTGATGATGTTGGCAGGGAAAAACTACACAAGTTCACAGAAAAGCTACCCAAGTTCTATAAAGCATTCTAAATGCTTTAGTGCAAAAGTATGTTTGGCGGAAATAGCGGAAGGGGTGAAGCAGATCCCACTAAAGTCATCAGCTATAATTACCTTGCATGAGGGTCGGAGCCTGCAGCATTTGCTTGTAGTAGGAGTAATACAGTCCACATTCTGTTCTGAATGAGATCTCTCGCTCCACTTCCTGAAATAAAGTGAGGTCTACTGGGTTTACATGACCTAGTTTGTTTTTTTAAATCTACTGTCACTGTAGAAACGGGATCCAGAACTACAACTTAAAAGGAAAACAAACACACAAAACCTCTCAAAATATAATCTTAAGAAATTTGGGCAAACAAGAACAATAGAAGGCTGATGATTGTTGAAGCTGGGCATGTATTACAGGAGTTTATTATACAATTCTCTCTGCCTTTGTAGATGTTTAAATTTTCCATAACAAACCATTAAATTTTTTTTTTTTAACATTTATTTATTTTTCAGAGACAGAGGACAAGTGGCGGAGGGGCAGAGAGAGAGGGAGACTCAGAATCTGAAGCAGGCTCCAGGCTCTGAGCTGTTAGCACAGAGCCCCATGCGGGGCTTGAACTCACAAACCGTGAGACCACCACCTGAGCTGAAGTCAGATGCTTAACCGACGGAGCCACCCAGGCACCCCCATAGCAAACCATTTTAAAACATGGAGACAACGGATTCCATCTGCATTGATGTTTCAGAGTTAAGGTTCTTCTTTTATTTCACACAAATTAAAACTTAAAAAAAAACAAAACAAAACCATACCACCAATTCTTATGTAATATTAGAATCAAAATAGGGACAGTATAAAAAAATCTCCCAAGTAAAAAGAACTATAATTGCGTTACACACCTACCTAAAAGCTAACAGTATTATATAAGATTAATAATTTTCTTTTTATTCTAAGAACATAAGGTACTCTTAGTGAAATGAGGCAGACCTTTTACATGTGAATTTCAGTTTGACAAATATAACCTTGGTGGAAAGACACTCTTGTAGGGAAACAGATACAAGAAATATTCAGTTTTGTAAAACTGAAAATTTAAAGTGATACCTATTAGTCAATTTGGTTGTAAGGTGCCATCAAGAAATTTAAAATTTAAATTAACAAAATACGGAGGCAACTGGTAAGGAGGATGGGGAAGACATTGGACTAGTCATATTACTATTCTTAGATACTGTAGTTCATATATGTAAAAAACAGTGTACGTGAATGAAAATTATAACTTATGTCATTATAGATTCTCTTACACCAATGTTCAAAGAACCAGGTCCTGGAATCTGGCACACACTGTCTGAAATGTATTTCCATCTATGTGCTTCCTACCGCAACAGATCCCTATTCCACAAACCCAATTTTATTGGGGGAGGATGATAAACACGAAACATGGTGTGTTCTAGAGGATAAGCTGCTTCTAATACATCTTTGTTTTCCCCTATCTCTAACTATTTTTCAAATCATAATAAACATCTCATGAAAAGAGCCACCCAAGCTATTTATCTTCAGACCTGAAATTATTTAATGTACTCCTTCTACCCTTTAAATATTTCTCCTATCCTTAAAAAATATACAAATTGATTCATGAATAAATTAATCAATTATCCGAGTATAAATGTTATCCGAGTATAAATGTCCAATTATTGACCTTCAGAAACAAACTTATGTTTTATCATTGTTAACCCTTCTTTAAAAAAACAAGAGGAGGGGCTCCTGGGTGGCTCAGGTCATGATCTCGCGGTAGTTCGAGCCCCACGTCAGGCTGTGTGCTGACAGCTCAGAGCCTGGAGCCTGCTTCGAATTCTGTGTCTCCCTCTCTTCCCACCCCTCCCCCCACTCATGCTGTCTCTCTCTCAAAAATAAATAAACATTAAAAAAAATAAAAAAATAAAAAACAAGAGGAGGGTGGAGTAGCAAACCTTATTTACTGGGCTTCCTTCTGTAGAAAACAAATTTATCTTGGGGAAATCAAACATGGAAAACAAGGACCAGGCGGGTTCTGAAATTCACTTTCATTGGCACCCTCGCTTTATAAAAAGGACAATATGTGATGGAGCTCTTTTAGCTTCTGCATTTGCCACTGATTTGTGTTGTTATCTTTCATAGTAGTAAAGGCGATTCTTAGCAGTCATGTTAATCTGTTCATCTTTAATTTTTGAGAAAAACTGCTCTATTGCTTTTCATAACATAAAACTAAACTGGTATCGCCTGTTTCTACAATGTTCACACTCCTACAAGGTCAAGTAGCCATAGAGGCTGTGAACTGATGTTAACTGAGCAAATGTTAGCTTTTGTTCATGCATATCAGGGAAAAAACCCACAAAGTTTAATTACATTCGGTTTCTTCTCTCCAGCTGCCTTTCAGTGTTCAAAGCACGGCTGTCTTCAATGGAATACTCTTAACGTCAAACCTACATCCCCAAATCAAACTGGAGAGCCAGATCAATCACTCACATGAAGGGGGCTTCATATCCAACATGGCTCAAGAATACAGGAAGAGTGACTTCATAAAGATGGAAAAACAGAAAAAACCCACCACTCCAGGTACAAAGGTAGAAAGCTTTTGTGCCCCACCCCTCTCTTTAATATACCCAGAAAGCGTAAGGAACAGAGGGGGGCCTTATTAGTAAAAAAGCATTCACACATGATTAATTGGTAATCTTGGCACCAGCTGTATGGAACCAAATGCTATACTTCATGAGACAGACACTTGCAAGCTTTACATCTGCTTCATGCTAAGAGAACATCTGCTTTACTCATTCAAACACTTTTCCAGTTTTACAGCAATTTACACTTTGCCTGGTGGATTGTGCCAATGAAAATGTACACCAATACAAGTTACCCTCTAAAGAATGCAACATGAACAAATACTTCATATGTTCATTTCCATCAGTTCCACAGGGAACGTGATGTCGGGAGAATGAAAACATTTCTTCTGGAGATAATGACAGAAAGAAACAGACAAAAGCGGTGTTATTTTTAAGGAGCTGTACAACGAAAACCATTTAATAGTAGTTTATATAGTAATTTGACAAAAATACTAAAAGGAAAAAGCATTAAAACAATGACTGCTCACAGGGAGTGATTTGGGTCCCCTAGAAACACACAAAATGTAACAGCGCCTTTTAGGCAAATGACACCACATCTGCCAAAGGAAACCTCGCATTAGTTTTTAAGACTCTTCATGTAAATAACTTTTGTTTACAAAAACTGTGTCCAAACTGAGTAGGCTGCTGGTGGTGGGGAAGCCACAGAAAGACTAACTTTACAAATGCAGTCTGTTTCAGGAGCAGGTAACAAATCATCTCACCAAGAAACAGTAGCTCACGATAAGACAGCTGTTCTTGAAGTTTCGTACTGGGAACCATGCCCTTAGCAGACATTCTTAAGGCATGTACTCTGTTCATTGTCTGGTGAGCCCCCTGTCCGTCTGTCAGAATGGAATGATCTTGCCCTAGGGCTGAGAGCTTCGTGTGGGGGCAGGCTGGGGACAGGCTGGGCTACTGCTGACAGCACACCCCCCCGCACCCCCGGCACCCACCGGGCTCACACAGAAGCATCCACCACTCTTGGTACCCCTGGACTTACAACTTGGCTAGTTAACTCTACATATTCTAGAGAGTCCTTGCTGAGCGAGAGTATTCAGTGGGAAGATATGCAAATTCTGTAACATCAAACGAATATGAGAATAACAGTGGAAGATATTAGCATAAGAAAAGACTGAAAAAAACTGGTAAAAATTGAGTGACATGAGTGTTTTTTTAGCTAAATGAGAATTATTTTTCCTTATCACTGAACATTTCTTTGCTGGGGAAACAAAGGTATAAAACTTTAGTCCTCGACCCCAAGGGGTTTAGGTTTCAGTGAGAAAGAATAATGCATTTTTGTAAAGAAAATGACTATTGAAGGAAAGGTATCAATTAGAAGTGATGAAGAGCCTTTGGCCTGCACTATTTTTTTTTAAATGTTTATTTTAAGAGAGAAAGAGCGAGCACGCACACGAGGGAGAGAGTCAGAGAAAGAGGAAGGGAGAGAATCCCAAGCAGGCTCTGTGCTGTCAGCACAGAGCCTGATGTGGGGTTCCTTCCCACGAACAATGAGATCATGACCTGAGCTGAAATCAAGAGTCGAACGCCCAAATGACAGGGCCACCCAGGTGCCCCTGCCTGAACTATTAAACCAGCTCCCACTGGATTCTGGGTTTCTAATTGGTCTCTTTTTCCTCTATCTTCCTCATTCATTCATTCATTCAACAAACAGCTACTGACCAAAAAGTGACAAGCGTTCTCTTGCTGAGATTCAGCAGGGAACAAAGGAGATGCAAATCTTTGTCTTCATGGAATTTATAATCTAGAACAGAGGGAGAACAAATAAATGTGTAAAATATAAAAAGCAGAGTAGGGGGATGGCGAGGGGTCGGGTGTTGTGATCTTGCAGTTGGGTGGGGAAGGCCGCACCGATGAAGTGACTACTGAACAGAGATCTGAAGAGGCGGGGCAGTGAGCCATGTGGAGGAGAGCCTGTGGGTCGCACAGGACAGCTCATGTACACCTTGAAGAACAATGAGGAAGGCAGTGTGGTTTGAGGTGGAGGGAGCAAGGAAGGTCGGGGGCGGTAGGGTAGAGTGGTGTGAAATAACATGGGGTTGGACACCCAGTCCTGCTAGCTAACTAGGACTCCAGGCTTGTACTCTGAGCTAGGTGTGTGTGTGGGGAGGTGAGGGAGGTCAGGAGTGTGGTTTCAGACCTGCTGAGCTGGACTGTGAAGGGCTCTGAGCTGCTGTAATAATCCCGGTGGGGACATGGGTTGTGAGAGGTGATCACATTCTACACATTGTTAAAGGGAAACGGGCAGGGCTTCACTTGAGAGAACCAGGACTGTTCAAGGGCAGGAGCCCCGAGCCACCGGAGGACGAAGCTGCAATGTACAGAGAAGAGGTATCAGGAGAAATCCCTGAGGGCAGGTACAGTCAGGCGTTTGATGTGGACTTGTTAAGTTCGAAATGCCTGTTGGACATCCCAGCTCAGGTGGTCAAGCAGGCGGCTGTATATACAAGTCTGGAGTTCAGGGGAAGGTATGAGCAGGGGACAGACATTCGGGGGCCATGAGCGTAGAGATGGTATTTAAAGCTATAGGTAAGATTGTTCTTAGAAATGACAAATGGACAGAAAAGTACAGAGCTGAGTCCTGGATTCTCTGCCAACAAGAGGTCAGAAGGCTGAGGGGTAGCCTGTGAAGGAGCCAAAGAACCACCCGGAGAGGGAGGAGTAAATCCAGGAGAACATACGTCCTGGAGTCCAGGAAAAATGAGGACTGAGACATGACCACTAAACTGAACAACAGGAACTTTTAGAGAGCAGTGCCATGGCTGAAGCCTGCCTGGGGTGGGCTCAAGATAGAGATTAAGAAGAGAGGAATAGAGACTGCGGGACTGCACACTTTCTGGGTGTGTTTGGGTGTTAAGGTGAGCAGAGCAACGGACAGTAGCTGAAAGAGAAGATGGGGACAGAAGAGCCTTCCCGACCCCAGGACGGGAGAAGGCAGGGGAGACTCAACTGCCAGAGGGATGTAACTTGGCCGAAGGCAGGGGAGCAGATGCCACCCACAGGGTGACAAGTCGATGCACACGGGCACAGATCCAGGCAGATGTGGGGCTGAAGCACGTGGGAGGTCTCTTCAGCTTGCTTCTCCTTCCTCAGTCGACAGGGTTCCTGAAATGCTACCTCCAAATACGGCACCTTGACTCACTGAGTATCTTAAGCTGAAGGAATGTGACAAATGGCAGGTGCAGGAAGGCTCTCTGCCTCTCCCTGGTCCCCTGAAGCAGGTCCTAAGACTGTCTTGTGAAAGGTGCACTCCCTCTACCCGGAGGAAAAGAAATCCTTATCTCCAAAGGTGGAGGGGCATGGAGAGGAATCTGAACAAACAGGCTTTGCTAACTAAGTTCAGCCCCTTTTCTTCCTATGATATTTTCCACGTTCTACTCTTTGTCAAATCTAGTATTAAAACGCTCAGGTTTAACCATTTCTTCACGTCTTCATTTCCTTATGAAGGTTCTAGTGTCACGTAAAACTTGTCTTAAGTAAATTTGTACGCTTTTCTCTTGTTAATCTGTTTTTTGTCAGTTCACCTGACAGAACCCCAGCCAGAGGACGCAGGAGGGCAGTGGGTTCCCCTCCACAGTGAAACAGGAAGCAATGTAACCCTGGGGAAGGTCTGGGGAGAAAAGCAGGGAACAACAGGTTAGAACGGTCATCTAGGAGAGCTGGGGTGTTAATGGACAAAGGAAGTGTAACAGGACTGCCAGGCAGCACTTTTAAAAACTGACAAATTTGGGGGCGCCTGGGTGGCTCAGTCGGTTGAGCATCCGACTTCAGCTCAGGTCTTGATCTCACGGTCCATGAGTTCGAGCCCCACGTCAGGCTCTATGCGGACAGCTCAGAGCCCACAGCCTGCTTTGGATTCTGTCTCCTTCTCTCTCTGCCCCCTTCCCTGCTCATGCTCTGTCTCTGTCTCAAGAATAAATAAAAGCATTAAATTTTTTTTTTTTTAAATCTGACAAGTTTTAAAATAAAATATTTTGGTTTCTGTATATTTAAATGTGTATTTAGTCCCTGCTACTGAGTTTTCTTATTGCTTGTAATAATTTTTCAGATTCTCTTGTGGTTTCCAGGTATATAATGACATGACCTACAAGTAATTTTACCTCCTCCTTCCCAAGTTTTATACTTTTTACTTCTCCTGTTTATATTGCTGGTACCTCCAAAGCAATGTTAAACAATAGTACTAACAGACAGCTTTGGCTTGGGATACGCCTCTAGCCACATGTGCCTACTTAAATTTAATTAAAACTAAAAATTCAGTTTCTCAGTTTTTGAACACAAATGGCTAACGGCTAGAGTATTAGTAATACAGCATGAAGAACTTTTCATCATCACAGAAAGTTCTGTTAGATAGCTAGCACTGTTCTAGTGTTTCCCTAATGGGGAAGGTCTTAGCATCTGGTCTGAAATGTATTCATGCTATATTAAAAAAAAAAGGATGCATCTATTTTTTAAGTTTTACCGAGACAGAATTCACATACCATACCATTCACCCATTTAAAGTGTACAATTCAATGGCTTTTACTGTACTCACAAAGTTATACATGCATCACTACAGTCAATGTTAGACCATTTCATTACCCCTAAAAAGAATCACCACTCGGAGTCATCACCCTACAAATCCCCCATGCTTTGTAGCACTGGGCAACACTAATCTACTTTCTATCTCTTTAGGTTGGCTTCTCCGGGACAGTCCGTAAAATGAAATGATACAATATGTGGTCCTTTGGGCCTGATTTCATTCGTTCGGCATGTTTTCAAGGCTCCTCTAATGCTGCGGCATGTATCACTCATTGCAAAATCGCCAAATAATATTCCACTGTATGGATGTACCACATTTTACTTACCCATTCCTCCCTTAGTGGACACTGAGGTTGTTTCCTCTTTGGGCCATTATGAAAAACGCTGCTATGAGTATTCATGTACAAGTTTTTGTGTGGGTATGTTTTCCTTTTTCTTGGGTATTTCCTTAGGAATGGGATGGCTAAGATCATTTGAGAACTATGTTTCCCTGTGTGAGGGTTGCTAGACTGCTTACCAAAGTGGTTGCATTATTTTACATTCCAATCAGCACTGTAAAACATTCCAATTTCTCCACATCCTTGTCAACATTTGTTATTACATGTCTTCTTATTACAGCCCTGCCAGTGGATGTGAAGTGTTATCCCATTGTGGGTTTGAGTAGAACTTCCTGACAGGCTAATGATGTTGAGCATCTTTTTTGCATGTGCTTTTTTAGCCATTTGTATATCATCTTTTGAAAAATGTCTATTCAAGTCCTTTTTTCATAAAAAAAAAATTGGGCTGTGTTTTTATTAGTGAATTGTTATAGTTCTCTCTATATTCCAGATTCAGATCCCTTATCAGGCATATGATCTGTAAATATTTTCTCCCTGAGTGGTGTCTTTTCGTTTTGATTGTATGCTTTGGGGCACAAAACTTTCTAATGCTGAAGAAGTCCAATGTAACTATTTTTCCTTTCCTTTAGTCACTTGTGCTTTTGGTGTATCTAGGATGGCCGAGCCCAACCCAAAGCCATGATGACTTATTCATGTTTTCTTTGCATTTTACTTTTTTAAATATAATTTACTGTCAAATTGGCCAACATACAGGGTGTACAGTGTGCTCTTAGAAGCTTCAGAGTTACATTTAGGTCTCTGACCCACTTTGAGTTCATCTGTGTGTGTGTGTACGAGGAAGGGGCCCAATTTCCTTATTTTACACATGAATATCCGTTTGTCCTCAGATCACTTGTTGCAAAGACTATTCTTTCTTCATTTAATTGTCTTGGCATCTTTGTTGAAAATCAATTGGTCATAAATGTAATGGTTTATTTCTGGACTCTCAATGCTATTTCATCTACCCTAATGCCAGTCCCACACTTTCTTGATTATTGTTGTGAGTCTTCTAACTTTATTTTATTTTTTTTCAAAACTGCTTTGGCTATTCTGGGTCATTTCAGTTTCCATATAAATGTTAGGGTCAGCTTGTCAATTTCTGCAAAAAGATCCCATTTTGAGAGGGATCCGTCAAATCTGTACACCAACTTGGGGCGTATTGCTATCTTAACAATCTTGTCTTCCAATTCATGAACATGGTTTAAATTTTATACTTCTTTTGTTCAATTTATTCCTAAGTATCTTATTATCTTGTTGCTATTGTAAAAGAAACTCTTGTTAATTTATTGGTTTGCTCATTGCTACTGTATAAAAATACAATTAGCTTTTGTGTATTGATCTTGTATCCTGCAACCTGGATAAACTCATTTATTAGTTCTAATAGTTTTTTTTTAGTGGGTTCTATATAGAAGATCATGTTTTCTACAGAGCCAGTTTTACTTCTTCCTTTCCAATTTGGAGGTCTTTTGTTTCATTTTCTTGCCCGATTTCCCTGATTAGGGCCTCTAGTATAGTGCTGAAAAGAAATGGCTAGAGCAGACATTCTTGTCTTGTTCCTAATCTTAGGGGGAAAACTTTTGATTTATCACCATTAAATATGATGTTAGCTGTTGGATTTTTGGCAGACGCCCTTTCTGAAGCTAAAGATCCCTTCTATTTCTAGTCTGTTGAGTGTTTTTTATTATGAAGAGTTGGTGAGGGGTTCCTGGGTGGCTTAGTTGGTTGAGCATCTGACTTAGGCTCAGGTCATGATCTTGCGGTTCGTGGGTTCAAGCCCTGCGCTGGGCTTTGAGCTGACAGTGTGGAGCCTGCTTCGGATTCTCTATCACCCTCTCTGTCTGTCCCTCCCCATCTCACTCTCTCTCTCTTTCAAAAATAAACATTAAAAAAAAAAATGAAGAGTTGTTGAATTCTGTTAAATACTTTTTTAATGTCTTTTAAGATAATCACATGGTTTTTGTGTTTTATTCCATTGATGTCATGGGCTCATCTGGCCAATTCTTATTTTGTTACGTGTGTTACAAGAAAATGATACTATATTTTTTCCAAATACCATTTCTTGCATCTTTTGAAGTACTAACAGAACAAACAAGTGTATTACTAGATTTCTCAGCAATTGCCTTTAGTTTCCTGGTAGAAAAATGACTTTTTCATGGAGCGTTTTACTTTGGGGTTTTGTTTGTTTTTTTTTTTTTAATTTTTTTTTAATGTTTATTTATTTTTGAGACAGAGAGAGACAGAGCATGAATGGGGGAGGGGCAGAGAGAGAGGGAGACACAGGATCGGAAGCAGGCTCCAGGCTCTGAGCCATCAGCCCAGAGCCCGACGCGGGGCTCGAACTCACGAACCATGAGATCGTGACCTGAGCTGAAGTTGGACGCTCAACCGACTGAGCCACCCAGGCGCCCCAGGAGCGTTTTACTTTGAACATGCAACCAGATTCTCTTTATTAGTATTAGAATTTTTGGTTCAACATATATATAAGTGGGATTAGTCCCTGAGCTTTGTTTTTTTATATTACTTACACTACATACAGTTGATTCTCATCATTCACACATTTCTGATTTGCAAACCTGCCTACTAACTAAAATCTGTAACAACAAGATTGACAAAAAGTACTCGCTGTGCTTTTGCAGTCATGTGCAGAGTGGTGACACTTTGAGTTGCCTCATGCGCACGGTTCCCAACTGTGCTCTGCCTCTTGCTCCAGCTGTCATACAGAAGTGATCCGAAGGTGACTGCGCTAAGGGGCAGTGCAGCACAGTGCCAGAAGCTCTGCGCCCAGGTGGACGGGGTTTCTATCCAACTCTGGTACCTGTTAGTGGGACGGCCTTAGGCAAGTCACTTAACAATTCTGAACCTCATTTTCTCTTTTATAAAATGAAGAAAACAGAATCTACCGGGAGTTCTTAGAATTTAAGACCTATGTGTGACACACATGCACGCGTACACGCATGCGCGCGCACACACACACACACACACACACACACACACACACGCACACACACACACGCACACGCGCGCGCGCGATTTCCCCAGGAGCAATGACTAGTATTCTCTAATTCGGTGTTCTCGGTGACTTTTAGAATATAACTGCTGGGAGTAAGAAAAATTGACTGTAGTTATATTCTGATCCTCAGTTTTAGTGTGTTATGCCTGACTCATAAAAATAATCTAGAAGTTTTCTTTCTCTTTGGTGTTCTAGAATGGCTGAAATAGTACTGGAATATTTTGGTTCTTCAATAAGAGTTTGGTAAAATTCCTCCATAAAATCAACAGGGTCTGCTGTTTTGGGGAGTGCAGGATGGGTAGTTCTTTATTAAGTCTTCTCTATCACATCTGCAGAAATAATTATATTTTCTGGGGCTAGTTTTGCCAGTTTATATCCTAGAAAAGCATCCATTTCACCCATTCATCTAATTTGCATGGAATCAAACAGAACAGACCACGTGGCTCCTTTCTATTTCTTGGTCTCCATAGTTATTTCTCTGCTCCCACATTTCATCATCTCTGCAATTATTTCTGGTATTTATTTTGGGTATTTGTACTCCCTACCCTATCTTCATCCTTCTTATTTTTTACTCCCCAAATAATCACTCATTTATTAATTATTTTCCTACTTTCTAACTCATCAATTTCTTATTTTATTTTTATCCTTCCTTCTGTTGCTAGATTTTGTTTACTTTCCAACTACGTAAGTGGAATAATGAATTCATTTGTTTACTCATTCTTATTTCATAATACAATATTTAAAGCTACAAATTCTTCTGAATACTGCTTTAGCTGTATTCCATAATCCAGAAACATGGTTTTCATCATTTTCTAGATTTTGTTTATAATTTCTATAAGTTCAGTTTTTTTTTTTTTTAACGTTTATTTATTTTTGAGACAGAGAGAGACAGAGCATGAATGGGGGGGGGTCAGAGAGAGGGAGACACAGAATTGAAACAGGCTCCGGGCTCTGAGCTGTCAGCACAGGGGCCCGATGCGGGGCTCGAACTCACGGACCGCGAGATCGTGACCTGAGCCGAAGTTGGCGCTCAACCGACTGAGCCACCCAGGCGCCCCACTATAAGTTCAGTTTTAATGTGAACAAAAAATTATTTATAAAGTTATTTTTACATTTCCAGAAAGTGAGCTTTTTCTTCTTAATTAGTTATCTCCAGTTTTCATTTAAATGAATGAATAAATTAAAAGAGCATCCTGTGAGTCTATGACCATTATCCCCAAAGCCGAGAACAAGACAACTCTATGCACTACCACAACGTGATAAGGAAATACTATTTCTGGGTCTGAGATTTTTCTCTAGGGCTGAACATATGATATTTTAGTTAATGTTCTGTGGATATTTAAAAAGAACATACATTCTGTCATTAGATATTTATAAATTAGATCTTACTATTTTCTCTAGGTCTTCTATATTCTCATTTTTGACCACCTGCTTTTTTTATGGACTAAGAATTAAAACCCAATAGTAATGGGTTTCTCTATTACTTCTTGTATTTCCTGTAGTTTTTGCTTTACAAATTTTGTTAAGTTATTTGACACATAGATAGTCCTATCTGTGGTCGGCATCTTTATCACTGAAAAACTGCCTTTCTTTGCCTCATTTTTCCGAGACTTTCTTTCCCTTTTTTTGCAGTATTTCAATAAGTTCTTATCTACACCTTAGATCTAATCCAAGAAACTGTTCTGGGAGAATCTTATCCATATAGTAAGTGATTTGATTTTGCTCTGTGACACAGAGTTTTCATCAGGTGAGTAAAGCAGGCGTATATTTATTTATACAAAAATATTTTGACATTTTTGTGTTAACACGTTTTCTGTCGCAGTTTTTAGAACAAATCCTCTACTATATTGCATGTGTCTGCTTGTGTGTGTCTTTTAATTTTGAAGGTTTATGTTTTTATTGTAGGAGTTACCTCTAGAACTGTAACTTTCAAGGATGACTTAATTCTTTATTTCTATGGATAGTATCTACTGAGTTCCTATAACGAGTGATTACAATCTCATGAAATTTGTATTTCTCCCCTGCCCAATTTTACTTGATATTTTCTTGGCATTTTCTTTTATATACATCTGTTTCTTATCATTTTTAAATGAAACTTGACTTCTAGCTATCAAAAATAAAGAAATGGATACCTCCACCACCTTCTACCTTCTCTTTTCCTTCCTCTTCTTTTTACTACATTGTTATTGCTACTATTTCATAGTTATCACATCGCTGAGTATTACTACATTGTTACATCATATATATTTTGTCTATAAATATTTGGTGCTAGTCCTACAGTTAAATACGTTTGTACTTCACCGATAGGCCTTCTGCCATTGTTTTGCCTTTTATCTCTTGGCCAGATAAAGTTTTCCCTCTAACAATTTCTTCAGGTGTTAAAGAAAATAGATTTCTCAGAATCAAAACAGTTTGTTGGGTGCTTTATGCAGGATGGAATGACTGCATTAAAACATATAAATCACATTCTCTTGTCTTCTGCAGAAATCATTCAAGATCTTTTAAGCATTAAATGTCACCATGGAAAAGTTGGAAGCCAGACTGACTTGTCTCCCTTTTGTTTGGATGTCTGGGGATTTCTTACTGTTGAAGGCCACCAATTTCACAGAACTATACCCTGCTGATGATCTGTCGAGGCCAAGTTTTCCTGACGCCCCTCAACTTGTAGATTCAATTCATCTTTCATTTTTCAAGTTTTCTTGAATTATATCTTTAAACATGATTCTCCCTTGTTTCATTGTTTTGGTTCTTTTCTTTTGGGACACAAATTATGTGTGTTTGCTGCTGTCTTCCTCAGCTGTCAGCTTCTCCCTACTACTGTAACTGTACGAATTCCATTTCATTTTGTTTACTTTTATCAGTCCAACATTTCTCTTTCTGTGCCTTCTGCAGAGTCTAGTCTTCTGTGTGTTGCTTCCAACACCGTTGTCATTGTTACGGTTTTATCTTTTGATTCTACTTCTGCCTAAGTTCTGCCAGTTCACGTTTCAGTTCTTTCTGTTGTCTTCCTAGACGGTATAGACTTTCTTACATCCCTCCTTTGAATCCATCTTCTATGGTGGCAAATGCTTATTATTATTTTTTATTTGTTTATTTTTGAGAGAGAGAGACAGAGACAGAGAGACAGCATCAGCAGGGGAGAGGCAGGGAGAGAGGAAGAGAGACTGAATCCCAAGCAGGCTCTGCACTGACAGACGGGCTCCATCTCACGAAGGTGAGATCATGTCCTGAACTAAAATCAAGAATCAGGAGCTTGACTGACAGAACTACCCAGGTGTGTCTGTTTTTTTCTTTTTATTTGTTTGTTTTTTATTGTGTCTGTTTTTTTTTTTTTTCAATGTTTACTTATTTTTGAGAGAGACAGAGACAGAATGCGAGTGGGTTGGGACAGAGAAAGAGGGAGACACAGAATCTGAAGCAGGCTCTAGGCTCCAAGCTGTCAGCACAGAGCCCGACGTGGGGCTCGAACTCACGAGCTGTGAGATCATGACCTGAGCCGAAGTCGGATGCTCAACCGACTGAGCCACCCAGGCGCCCCTATTGTGTCTGGTTTTTAATGGGACCTGTTTGGTCACAATTTTCATGTCCCTGCTATAAATTTTTTCTGGTGACTGCTCTTCACCAACACTTGTTCTTGGTTCTTCTCTTCCTTTTTTTCTTCCAGGTTCATTGTACAGATCCTGTGCTAGTTCCCTTCTGTATGTGGCAAGTTCTTACCAAACCAACTTCTTGCAGGAATTTCATGTGGGGGACAGGCCAGGGCCACAAGTCAGGCCAGCGAGAATCTTCCTTGTGATTCAGCGTGGTTTACAACAGTGAGCTCTTTAGTCTTTTCCTCATTTTAGCCAACCAAGATTGGCAGCCTCAGAACTGTGCAACACGCAAGTTCTCTCTCTTTATCCGGGTCTTCTGAAATTCCACTCGTACAAAAATGGCTTGTCTCTGTGATTACTCCTTTCAGCCTGCCTAGCTTACTTCTCTTTCATACCAGGGCGTCTCCAGGAAAGCTTCCATCATTACTGCTCACATCTGGCCCCGTGGTTCTCCACAGAGGACCTCGGTCTCACCCCTCAGGATATGCCAGTAACCTTGGAGAACTCAGCTTTGGAGGCTTCCTCCAAAATCCTCTCTCCCTACCTTTCCATGCTTCTCTGAGTTTCACGTGGTTAGGCGGCCCTTCCTCATACACTATGGTTCCAGATCAGAGACCACTCTTAGTTCTGTCAAAGCTGGAAAATAACCATCTCTTTTTCATTTTCCTTATTGCTTTGAGGTAATTCTAAAGAAAGAAGGAACTGACATCTTTACACGGCCACTTTAAAACAAGAAGTTGATTAACAAACAATTTTAGGGGTTTTACCCACACAGGAACAATCTACCCCAAAATTGGGGAGCTTAGAAACAGTGAAATAACTAAGAGTATAATTTTTTTTAAATTTTGAGTTACATAAACAATCATGTCCATGATAATTGTGGAAGTTGGTATACCTATGTACATATGGAAAAAGCATATGATGTAACATCAGAGAAGTCTGATTTTGAAAACTATGTTGGAGTCATAAATAAGTAAAATATATACACATGTAGGATGCAGAATGGAAGGGAAAACTGAAAACTGGTTTTTGATGAGGTAATGAAAACTGAGTAATGTCTTTTACTTAAAAGGTTTTTGTTGTTGTCACAATATAGTTTTTGCAATAAGTAACACAATACATGTTCAAAAACTAAAAGGAATCAGTGTTATGTGTATTTTCACTCCAGCGTCTACTAAACACAAATCATGACAAACACACTGATGGGCTCCCCACTTGCCAGCACTTCTGTGTCCTCTGCCTGAAGGCAGCTCCCAAAGCTGCATCCCCCTGCTCGCTCTAGTGCTGGCCCAGATCTTTTACAACAGCCGTTGTCCCCATCCCCCCTCCCCCTGCCTAGACCGCTTCCCTCACCTGTAGAGGTGAACTACTCCAAACAGACCACTATCACTCAGCACTGATGATGTGCTGGGCACCATAGGGTAGCACAGCAAGTAAGGCATGGGCGTTGAACCCTTTTAGTTTGTTTTGTTTATAATAAAGGGCAACAAAAAAGCAGGTTGCATTTAAGGGACAATTTAGAAGGGCACCTGGGTGGCTCAGTCAGTTAAGTGTCCGGCTTCGGCTCAGGTCATGATCTCATGGTTCATGAGTTCGAGTCACGCATCAGGCTCTGTGCTGACAGCTCGGGGCCTGGAGCCTGCTTCAGATTCTGTGTCTCCCTCTCTGTCTGCCCTTCCCCCACTCATGCTCTGTCTCTCTGTCTCTCTCTCTCTCTCTCTCTCTCTCTCTCTCTCTCAAAAATAAATAGACATTAACAAAAAAAATTTTTTTTTAAATAAAGGACAATTTAGAGTTAGAATGTTTGGTCCTTGGAGACAGCCAGATTAAATATGCTCAAAATGCACCTAAAACAGGGCTAAGCACATAGCAGACATTCAATAAAAGCTATTTTTAAAAACTATACTTTCAATTTCCCAGCAAGGAAAATAGAACACAGTTGTTAACACAGTAGGAGAAGAACTTTTAATTTAAAAAATATGCAAAGAAAACCAAAACTACAATGAGCTGTCACCTCACACCTGTCAAAATGGCTAAAATCAGTAACACAAGAAACAACATGCTCTGGCGAAGATGTGGAGAAAGGAGAACCCCGGTGCACTGCTGGTGGGAGTGCAAACTGCCACTCTGGAAAACAGTATGGACGTTCCTCAAAAAATTAAGAACAGAACTACCCTATGATCTAGCAATTGCACTATTAGGGTTTCCCCCAAATAATACAAATAATACAAAACTACGAACTCAAAGGGACGCATGCACTCCGTTGTTTACAGCAGCATTACTGACAATGGCCAGATTATGGAAAGAGCCCAAATGTCCACTGACTGAGGAATGGATAAGAAGAGGTGGTGCGTACATACAACAGAATATCACTCAACCATAAATGAGACCCAAGTCTTGCCATTTCCAGTGACATGAATGGAGGTGGAGGGTATTATGCTAAGTGAAGTAAGTCAGAGAAAGATAAATACCCTATAATTTCAGTCCTATGTGGAATTTAAGAAACAAAACAAATGATCATAGGGGTTAAAAAAGAGAGAAGCAAACCAAGAAACAGACTCTTAACTATGGAGAAGAAACTGATGGTTACCAGAGGGGAGGGGAGGGGATGAATGAAATAGGTGATGGGGATTAAGGAGCACATTTGTTGTGATGAGCACTGGGTGTTGGTATGAAAGTGATGAATCACTATACCATACACCTGAAACTAATATTACACTGTATGTTAACTAACTGGAATTTAAATAAAAACTAAAAATAAAATTTAAAAATATGCCACGAAAGGATAGTATATACACATTTCCTATGACCACTTAAAACCAACATCTTCTTCATTCAAATACTAATGCTGTTATGATCAGCAACTAACATTTAAAATATCATTCTGGGGGCGCCTGGGTGGCTGAGCCAGTTAAGCATCTGACTTTGGCTCAGGTCATGATCTCGTGATTCTTGGGTTCGAGCCCTGCATCAGGCTTGGTGCCGACAATGGAAAGCCTGCTTGGGATTCTCATTCTCTACCTCTCTCTCTGCCCCTCTCCCATCACACTTTCTCTCTCAAAATAAATAAACTTAAAAAAAATCATTCTGAACACATAAATAAAACTCTATGATTTGCCTGTTTCAATACGTTTTTAAATATTTATTTATTTATTTTGGGGACAGAGCTGGTTCATGCTTGCTCAGTGCAAAGCCTGACGTAGGGGCTCGATCTCACAACTGTGAGATCATGACCTCAGCCTAAATCAAGAGCCAGATGCTTAACTAAGCCACCCAGGTGCCCCTGTCTATATTATAAGCAATGTTTTTACTCTCTGAATAATTACAATGAATTCAAAGTATTCAGAGATCAAAGTATTTTCATGAAAATTAGCCTAGCCAGGGCACTTGGGTGGCCCAGTCAGTTAGGCATTTGACTTTTGATTTCAGCTCAGGTCATGATCTCGCGGTTGGTTCATTGGGTTCGAGTCCCACGTTAGGCTCTGCACTGTCAGTGCTTGGGATTATCTCTCAAAACAAATAAATAAACTTAAAAAAAAAAAAAAGTAGCCTAGTAATTTTAAGTTATAACCCACAAGTACAAAAGGAAAACCGATTTACACTTCTCAAGTATTCCCATAATCCCCCAATATGAAAATGGTGTAAATTACAGGAGTAAAATTACAAAGGCATATATAAACTCGGAAAATGAGCTTTCCTCTGACTGAGCAATGTCTTTGATCATTAATGGCTACCAGCTTCATGGTTTATTCACAGAAAATGTTTACACATTTTAAAATTCAGTAAAATGTAAAATTCAGCTCCTCAGTTGCAACAGCCACGGATCAAGTGTTTAGCAGCTCCATTTGGCTCGTGGCCACTGTACTGAACAGTGTGGAAAAAGATCATTTCCTTCACTGCACAGAGTTCCACTGGACAGCACTGGGTCTACGTGATCTAAGATGAAAAACAAGCCAAATGCCCACGCAGAGGTACCATCAGGTTTGCGAAACAGTCGAAACATCTGAGGATTCCTCTTGTGATGCAGAGAAAACAAGTCTGTGCTATAAGCCATTGCTTGAATAAAGAGAAGAAGATGCAATAAGACTGAGCTCAACTGTACATTTCAGGGGATGGAGGTGTCGGTGGGAAGAAACCTGTTAGATTCGAGTACGTTCCTGTTTTATAGCTTCTTCCAGATGGTATCTGAGGCAGAGACAAGAAACTAGCCTAGGGTCTCTTTCTCACTCTGCACACTCCTCCAACAATCTTGCCCACACGTCTATAAGCTGGTAATATGAAAATGTCCATTTCCAACACAGATGGAACTCCTGCCTCCACATCCGTGGATCCAGCTCCCTTTACTCCATATCTCCCTCCTTGGACTGTTTCGAAAGTGACTCATAACGTATCCAAACATGGATTATCATTTGCTGTCTCACCGTCCCCTCTAAAGAATTTGGCTGCCCTTTGTCCCTGGTTCCTGGGAGGTAGCCAATAAATCCTCGAATTTCCCAAGTGATAACAGCATCTTTGTCATTCACAGTTGGTTCCTCGGGACCACCTCTGATAGTGTGTTCTAAGGAGATGACTCAGGATGGGGGCTGGCCAAGCCAGAAAGACCAGAAATGTGTGATCAGAGGGTTGGGGCTTGGAGCTAGCTGACACCGACCCAACCTCTGGGGAGGAGAGGGAGCTGGAGATTGAATTCAACATTGTGGCCAAATGGTTCAATCAATCACACCTACATAATAAAACTCCAGTAAAAACTCTGGACACCAGAGCCCAGGTGAGCTTTCTTGGTTGACAATAGTCAACACACTGTCATACACTGACGTGCCAGGAGAACAACATGTCCTGACTCCACAAGGAAAGGACAATGGAAAGTCTGAATTTGGGGACCTCCCCCCACCGCTGACTTTCAATGAGTCTCTGCCTTTCACTGATTCTGATTTGTATCCCATTGTTGTATTAAAGCTATCATCATAAGTGTAACGCTTTCCTGAGTTCTGTGAGTCATTCTAGTGAATTACTGAACCTGAGGGGATAGTGGGTATCCCAAAATTTATAGCCTACTTATGGTCAGAAGTCAGGTGGCCTGAGGATCCCCAAACTTGTGACTGGTATCTGAAGTGAGGGTGGTGTTGTAGTGCCCTTAGCCGGTCAAGTCTGGCTTAACTCTGGGTAGCTCTTGTCAGAAGTTACTCCACTGTCCAGACCTGTTCCTCCCAACAGGGTTCATCATCACAGTGAATGGTATGTCCATCCAACTATTCAGCTGCTAACGGGAGAAAGTAGATCACCACTGATGATTCCTTCCTCCCAATCACCATCCACACAAATGATGAATCGATAGATCCTTCTAAATCCACCTTCTAATAAACTCTGAGTTCATCCACTTCTCTCCAGCATGATCTGGTCTTTTCCTCTCTGGTCCTGTTCTCCTTGTGCTCCTAGAGTTCTGGCCACACGTGCCTTCTCTCTGATGCTCGGGCTGGACGAGTTCTGTCCTACCTTGTGGCTTTTCCAGTTGTTGTTCCCTCTGCTTAGGACGTTTTCACAGATCTTAGCTTGGCTGTTCTTCTTAGGATTTAAGTGTTGATGTATGTCTGGTCTTCAAAATGGTCTGCTTTCCCTCCCCATAACTATGTCACCACCCTGTTTGGTTTCTACCATAGGACTTATTTCTTGTTGGTTCCTGTTTCTTCCCTCCTCTTTGAACAGAATTCAAAGGCTGTTTTCTCGGGGCCTAGACCTGTGTCTGGTGCACAGATGATGTGCATTTACTGACATCCAGGTATTACCGAATCCACTGAATTGGATTTTCTTGGTGGTTGCCTCTTCCCGCAGTGCTGTCCTCCTCAGGTCCACTCTCCACGCTGCAGCCTGAGCCATCTTTCTAGCACGCCAAGACAATGACACTGCTGTACCTTCATGACCTCTGTTTACCATCCCTGTACATTCTCTCTTCCCATCTGTTCTCCAGTCAGGCTGACTACTGCCAACACCTTCAACGCTCTCAACGTTCTTGCCTCTCAAAGTTCCTGCACATGTCCCTTCCCTATGACATTCACTTCTCCTCCCCAATTTGACTGGTTAACCTTTCTCATCCTTCAGGTCTCCTTAACCATCACTTCTTCCAGAAAACCTTCCCTGAGCGTCCAAAATTGGGTTAGGTTACCCCTCCTCTGTGCTCCCAATGTCTTTCCCCAGCAAGGTATTGATTTTGGATGGGCTGTAATGTCTGCCAACTTGCCTATACCCTCAAGGGTGTGAACTCCCTGAAGGCAAGGGCCTTGTTGCAGTTGGAGGTATTGCTACAACTGAACGCAGTCCCTGCAGGTATACTATAGGTGCTTAATATGTATTTACTGGATCAATTTATTACACTGGAAAACCTGCTGGCAAATTCATTAGTCTCTGTTATTCTTTCCATGTTCTCCACGGTGTTTAAATAAATGCTACCCACAGAAGGGGTGCTCCATAAACACTAGGTAAAAGTATAATGACTTCTTTAACCTGGTGAGAATAAAAAGGAAAATCAAGGGTGCTCAGGTTTCTTGATGATGGGGTGTATTTATTTAAGGTTACTAGCAAGGCCACCTAAAAACTTTAAAGAGCTAAAATTACAATTTGAAATTAAGTCACGTGACCTCTTTTAGCATCTTCTCCTTACTTACTACACAGTTACTAACATTTAATTTTAGCTATATGCCCACACAAGGATATTTCAGTCTTTATTCAAAATGTTGGTGTTGATAAATAAGTGTAAGATTGTTTAGTTATAGGGAATCTGTTTATAAGCACGCTATTAAAGAGATATAGGCGAGGGACGCCTGGGTGGCTCAGTTGGTTGAGTCTAACTCTTGATTTCGGCTTAGGCTTTGAGCATCGAATGTGCTTGGGATTCATTCTCTCTCTCTCTCTCTCTCTCTCTCCCCCCCCCCCCCGCCTCTCCCTGGCTAGCGCATGCTCTCTCTCTTAAAATAAATAAATAAACAGTGAAAAGAAACAAAAAAAATAAAGAGATATAGGTGAGTGAAATTTTTCTTGACAAGAAAAACTACCCACTGTTCCTGAAAGATAAGGATTATTCTTTGTACCATGATATTTTTGTATAAAAATATATACATAGATACATGCTACACCTATAGAGTAAGAAGAACAGGTTTTTAAAATAAACATACTATAAGTTATCTGTATAAATTAAATTTGTCATTCAAAGTAGTTCTCTTTGTTTTTGTTCTTTTTTTTTAAATTTTTTAGTATTTATTTTGAGCGAGAGAGAGACAGAGCATGAGCAGGGGAGGGGCAGAGAGAGAGGGAGACACAGAATCTGAAGCAGGTTCCAGGATCCGAGCCATCAGCACAGAGCCTGACATGGGGCCCAAACCCATGAGTGAGATCATGACCTGAGCCGAAGTCAGATGCTCAAGTGACTGAGCCACCCAGGCGCCCCTAAAGTAGTCCCCTTTGGAGACTCATTTCAGTAATGGAACCAAAGTTCAAAATATTTTGGAAAACTCTCTTTGAGAACCGTTTTACTTTTTTTATTAAAATTTTTTGTAATGTTTATTTATTTTGAGAGAGAGAGAGAGAGAGCGCGTGCGCTCACGTGTATGAGCAGGGGAGGGGTAGAGAGAGAGAATCCCAAGTAGACTCTATGCTGTCAGTGCAAAGCCTGAGACAGAAAACAATTTCATGAACTATGAGATCATGACCTGAGCCGAAATCAAGAGTCAGATGCTTAACTGACTGAGCCACCCAGGTACCCTGAGAACTGTTTTAGATTCTGCATTGATTCTTTTGAATATTCACCTATAAATATTTGACCTTTGATAGTGAATCTTACCTTTATAACAACTAGTCATTAGAAGCCACAATAGTAAACAGGGTCAAAGATGATGATGCTTGGGGTAAAAAAACAAAGTATATTTGGATTGAAAACCCCTGGTGACATTAAAGTCTCCTTGCTTAAGTGATATGCTTGTTTTGAAAACAATGGCAAATTAAAAGACATCTAGAAACGTTTAAAAAGAGAAAGAAAGAGAACAAGGAAATTGGTGTTTAAGAAGTCAAAGACCCTCCTGAGAATGTGATGAAAATAATGGTTCCCCGACCCTCTAACCACTGCATGTACAATTAGAAAGGTAGGAACACACTGAGGTCGTCTATGGAGCCAGATTAACACTCCATGGTTTAGAGGACTGGCTTTTGATTTTTTTATTGTGCCCAACAGAAAAAAATATATATATACTGTGACCCAGCTTGTACATACATACATATAATTAACACAACAGTTATACAATTAACACAACATATAATTAACACAAACAATTCTCAACCCTAGTGTATATGATAATATCCTCTTGCATCTTATTTTAATTACGAACGTTACTCATGATTTACTGCACCAATTTCACAACGTACAGTGGGAAAATACTGGTTTAGTTACTGTCCCATAACTAGAGCAAGTTCATGAAATGAGAAAACTCACTGATGACAGACATCCTGATGTTATTTTAAATAACAAAGTCTTTCTACGCTATAGGCAAACCTTTTAAGAGGTTAGATTCTTTACAGCAAAGCAGCATTATCTTGGTCCTTCATCTACACACTTAACTACTGGAGATACTGATGAGGAAATCATACAACAGTAATAGGATGCCATACCTTAATATTAGAAAACCATAAGTCATTTTCATGTAAAGTGGCCAGGTAGACAGATGTAAGAAGTCCAATGCAAAGGGCAATGGTTCCACCAACCATAAGTGACAGAAGCTTCCATAATCTTCTACTGGTACCACCTTTCAGAAAAAATAAATAACTAAGTCAGTAAACAACGTAGAATTTAATAGTGCCACTTCAGACTATCAAGTATGCTAAGTTCCAACTGCCTGTCACTGGCGAAGCTTCTATTCCCAGGAGACAGTTAGGAACTCCTTGCTGTGACTCCGGAGACCTGTTTTCATACCTCATTACGGTTTTTACCCGACGGTATCTAATTGCTCACTTGTCCACTTTGGCAGAAATCGTGAGCTTATTCATTACCTTAGTTACCTTAGTACCTACGGTCTGTGTTCGGCGCATAGTTTAATAACTGTAGTTCAACTGTGAAGTTTGTGAAATGGAGGAGCTAAGTGGGGCGCAGGTCTAGGATATAGAAAATCTTTCAGATGATCTATGTATAATTTGTGATTTATTCATTAAAAGCTACCGAAAAGCTTGACTACCTAAAATTCAACAACCCATCGGGAGAAAAACATCCAAGTTAAAGGACATAAACTAGGAAAAAAATATTCATGGCACGTATAAGAAAGCTTAAGTATCCTCAATATGGGATGAACACCTTCAGGATTAAAAAACTAAATATTTCAGTTGGAAAGAGATTACAGAGACAAACAGGCAATGCACAGAAAAAAAAAGGGCCACAGACAGACCAAAATATTCACAGTCATTAGTATTAAAGAAATGCAAATCAAAACAATGGGCTACAATTTTTTAGATGCTGGTCAATTTGACAGCTTAAAAACGTTAACGCTGTTTTAACAAGGGTACAAAATGACTAGTTTTCAAACACTGCCAGTAGGAGAATAACGTGGCAGCTCGCTGGAACACGAGAGGGCAGGAAGTTGGAAAAGCTACCAAAACGAGCATACCATTTGACCAGCAATTCCAAATCTTGGCCTATAACCCCAAATAAAGTTTTAAACAAACATTTGGCCACAAGAACATTTACTCTGGTTCTGTTCGTATAGGTGAAAGGTTTAAAACCACTTATTCAACCAGGAATTCTTAAATCAGTTACGCTATAGCCACACAGTGACTACACCGGTAACATTTTTAAAACACATTGACTGACTTGTGACATGATTGGAACATAATAAAAGAAATGTAGCAAATTACAAAACAGCCAGGATCCCAACGTTGTAAAACCACGTGACTGCTGGAAGGTGTGCCTAGGCAAGAACACCGTTTCCACAGCAACATCAAGTTTCATGGATGACAGTCTCAGGATGGGTTTGTTTGTAGGAATACTTTCTTTCTTTCTTTCCTTTCCTTTTTTTTTTTTTTTTTTTGCTTTTCTTTAGTTTTCAGGGTTTTTTTTTCCTGACATGAATAAATACTGCCTCAGTAAAATGAAGAATCCTCAAGTTATGTTTTAATTTTAAAAAAAGCAAACTTGGGGGCACCTGGGTGGCACAGTTGGTTAAGTGTCTGACTCTTGATTTCGGCTCAGTTCATGATCTCACGGTTCATGGGACCGAGCCCCATGTCAGGCTCTACGCTGACAGTGCAGAGAATGCTTGAGATTCTCTCTTTCAAAATAAATAAGCGTATAAAAATAAAAAGGCAAACGTGAAGTTACATTGTGTAAGTCTTCAGAAAGTACTCTATCTTGTCCAAAACTGCTTATTTATTGGATGGTTGAATGGTTTGACTTCTCAGTACAGATTTATTTTATAAAACTGCTCCCCCCAAATTATTAGCTCTGGCTGATAAGAATTAACATGGCTGAGTTAATATGAATTCTGTCAGATATCCAAAATGGTGAAGAGACAAGGAATTTTTCATGCTTATTTTTTTTTTTTTAATTTTTTTAACGTTTATTTATTTTTGAGACAGAGAGAGACAGAGCATGAACGGGGGAGCAGGCTCCAGGCTCTGAGCCATCAGCCCACAGCCCGACGCGGGGCTCGAACTCAAGGACCGCGAGATCATGACCCGAGCCGAAGTCGGACGCTCAACCGACTGAGCCACCCAGGCGCCCCTCATGCTTATTTTTAAAAATCTTTGACCATGCTTAGTTAAGAAAGCAACTCCACACTGGGGAAGTTCATAATTAAGGTCATTTGATGTACACTTAGCACGAATCTTCAGCATTACGTAAACAACTTAACCAAGTTCTGACCACCACTCCCTCACAAACCAAAGGAGAAAATGTCAGGAATTCAAATAAGGAATAAAAAAATGTTTGATTCATCTTTCAATACCTTAACGAAATGAGAAAGTCACCCAAGCTAATGTTGTCTAGAGTGAACAGCATACACAAACCAGAAAAATTAGAAACAGACTAAAATCTGAAGCATGGGGGAAAGCATTACTTTAGAAAGTTAAAGATTGGCAAAACCAGAACCCACTGCACAGACAGCTGACAAACAAGGGGTTCCATCAGAGCTCTGTGACCTTTTATCTGGTCACAACTGTGAAACCAGGATCATCAAACTGCAGTCAAATCATCTGTCAAACTAAAACATCAGGGTATTAGAACAAGTTTCCTCAAATGTTAGGGCTCACCAAATCTGTACCCTATTGGAGTGATATTTTAATATTGAAGAAATAATAGCAATCCAAAATGCTGCTTTAATTTAAGTCACCTACCAGATGGCAATTTATTTTCCAACTTCACATTTGCTTCTTGCGCTGCATAATCCTCAGGAACTTCCGTGGTTTTTACTCCTTTTCTTTGCCTGATGGATATCATGGTGTCAAAGACTTACGTGCATTGTTCTTCCAACCACTCCTACAAACAACATACAAGTAAACTGCCCATCCATACGCCAGTACCGTCTCCCCAACACACGCTTTGCTCCTCTGTGACTTGGAGCCTTGTCCCTGGCTTAGCATGCCCTCCCACTTTCCCATCAAATCTTTACCAGCCTTCAAAGCTACTGTCAAGGCACAACACAAATATTTACTTAATACCTATTATTAAGAGTTAAGAATACAGGTAAGCATCCCAGACAAGCCCCTGCCCTTCCTCCAAGAAACCTTCCTCTCTCGGTTGTGCCAGCCACCGCTGATCTTTCTCCATCCTGAGCCACTGCAGTTACCACGCAATTGGTCACATAATTATGCAGTTTTATATTATGTTCCACAGTTCCATACTATTCGGTAGTAAATCTGTTGATAGCCTGATTCTGAAGAAGTGAAATATTGTTTCGTCTTAGGTATCTGAATTTTAATACCGACGTTCTTTAAAACAATTCACACTGGAAACTTTAGGAATATGCCTGAGTGGTGATGGCAGCGGGGGTGTGCCAATCAGGGCAGCTGCTATCCCAGGGAGCAACAGTGGGAGTAAAGGCAGGGTGCAGGAGCCTGGTTTGGAAGCAGTGAGTGGGAGGCGAGGGAGTGGTGGCAGTGAGTAAGCTGGCGACGGTCCCCAGGAACATCTTGCTTCACTTCTCTGAATAATGAACAGCGTTTTACTAATTACTATTAAATATGACCAGTTACCGGACACGATTGTTTGGGCAGTTTATTAATAACCACCTTGCTCTAGAGAAAGAACAATCCAACCAACCAACATTATACAATTTATTCATTCATTCATAAAAAAAAAAAAAAAATGTGAGACGCAAAAACAGTTAAGTACAAGCACCGAAAATGAATCTGGACCAGCGAGGCAGGAAAAAGGGAGTGTTAGGCAAAGCCGTACTGCATTCATTAGATGGACTTATCCCCCAACTGGATAACTTGGATTCTTAGCCAAGAATCACGTCCTCCTAAGGGCTAGGGAAGGAGTTATAAATATCCCACATCGGATACACTCTAACAAGTCAGGACAGAAGGGCAACAAACATTTCCGCGCCAACTCTGTGTCGGGCAATGTGATAATCGCACCAACTGGGGAAACAAAAGTTTCCCCATAATGAAAGGGAATGCCATCTTCGACGTTGGAAAAGGGAAGTGAGAGCGACGCTCGTCCTCTACTCGGAAGGACCAGCACGCACAGAGCGACCGGGCACTGCAGGGCACGACACTCAGCTTCCCGCCGCACCCCAGCCTCACAGCGCCGAGTGTCCCCACCGGACACCGAGGGGCCGGCAGCGGCCGCCCAAGTTCAGACACTTGCTCCAGCTCGGCAGAGTCGTGCGGCCGCGGAGGCCAGCACCAACCAGGCCCTCCCTCCGCCCGCGCGGCAGGAGCCCGAAGTAGCCCGCGAGCGCCGCCCCGCCCCGCCCTCGGCAAACTTCCTCACTCCCGACCTGCCGCCCCCCGCCCCGCAGTTCAAGCCGACCCGCGAGCGCCGCGTCCCCCACCCTGGCGCCCCAGGGCGCCGCGGGGCCCGGGCCGCGCCCCCCGATTGCACGACGCGGCGGGACGACCCGCAGGCACCCGGTCGTTGCGGCTGATTCGGCGGAACATCGCAACGCAGGGCGCAGCCCGACCAGCCGCCGAAGCCTCGCACCCGCGCGTCCCCTCGCTCCGCCCGCGGCCCGACACGCAGTCACAGACCTGCGGCCTCAGCCGTCCTGGCGCGCAGCTCCGGGCGGGGAAGGAGGCCGGCCGGCCGGGGGTGCCGAGGGCCGCACAACTGCCCGCGATGCACCGTGAGGACAGGGAGGACCAGGCAGCGGCCACCGTGCAGCGAAAGAGCTTTGCGCGACACCAGAGAAATGGGGGACTGGGGGGCGTCCGCGGCCCCGAGGAAGGGGCGCGCCAGGGAGGCCGGGCCGCCGCGGGCGCGCCCATAGGTCCCGGGAGCCGTCCGTCAGCTCAAGTCCCCGCCCTCTCCAGGGGCGCCCCGCCCAGTCTCGTGCGGCGCCGGCCGGAAGGAAGCGGCACACTTCCGCTAGCCCCGTTCGCCCCGCCCGCCCCGCGTCCAGCCCCTGCGTGCCCCGAGCACACAGACCCCTGACCCGCGTGGCGCTCCCGCGAGCGTATGCGGCTGCCCTCCTCAGCCGCGGGGACGCCCGCCAGCCCCAGGGCAGAGCGAGAGGTGGCCACCCGGGGGAGGAGGGGCCCGTCTCCGAGGAAGGGTCGCCTCAGGTGTGCTTGCAAGAGACCGCGAAACCTTTTGCTTGTTCCCGTAGCTTCCTGCTCCCGGGTGCTGGTGGATGCGGGGGGCTCGGTGAAGGGTCTGGCGGACTGAAGCAGTTGACCGCTCGGGCCTCTCCCGCCTCCCGCGTCTCAGGCCTGTGGCGCCTTGTTTGCAGGTCTTGGCCGCCCCCCAGGACCCAGTGGCCGCCGGTGTGTGCTTGGAAGGCGCTTCCACTGCGGTAGAGAGCACCCGCAGAGACACTTGGGCCTCTCCGGCGACTCCCCCCACCCCTACCGTTGGGGTGGGGGCGGCGCGCCCCTTCCTTAATCTTGCCTTCAAGGATATGCTTCTCTTGGTCTCCAGGACTAGAGTGAAGCCTTTTTTGAGGGCAGGTACTGTGCTTTTATCTGGGTATCTTTTCTTTTTATTTATTTATTTATTTATTTATTTATTTTTTTAATTTTGGTTATTTATTTATTTTGAGAGAGAGCATGAGCAGGGGAGGGGCAGAGAAAGAGAGAGAGAATCCCAAGCAGGCCCCGTATTGTCGGCTTAGAGCCTGACTCTGGGCTCGGAAGTCACGAAGCATGAGACCTTGACCTGAGCGGAAGTGGGACCTTTCACAGACTGAGCCACCCACGCGCCCCTACCTGGCTACGTTTCTTAATCACACTGCATAGAAGGGTAGATGAAGCCTTCTGTCAGCAGATGCCCAGGCCACATGTTTAAGTTAAGGAATGGTCGTCTGGGTCCTCCACCTGTGAAAAGACTGTCCATCTGTCTAATTCCAACACGAAATTATTTTATCCAGGAAGTCAGTCACCCCTGTTGGGTATTTTCTCCTCCTCTGTGCGTCTGTTGCTATTAATAACAAACACACATTCTGTGCGAATGGATTGAGGTATCTGCTGGGTGGCTTTAAGAAAAATAAGTGTCAGCTGTTTTTTCAGATGGCATTTGTCATGTTTTAACTTGGTTGCTGGTGTCTTTGATGTTCCAGACTTGAGAGCAGAGCTTGTATTTGTAATCCATCTTTTTCGCGTTTAGATGCCTTCCATAAAATACTTTTGGGTGCTTAATAAATACATATGTGACCTGATTCCTCCTTAAGTAGAATTTTCCCCCTTCTTTTTAAAAAAAAAAATTTTTTTTAACGTTTATTTATTTTTGAGACAGAGAGAGACAGAGCATGAACGGGGGAGGGGCAGAGAGAGAGGGAGACACAGAATCTGAAACGGGCTCCAGGCTCTGAGCTGTCAGCACAGAGCCCAACGCGGGGCTCGAACTCGTGGACCATGAGATCATGACCTGAGCCGAAGTCGGACGCTCAACCGACTGAGCCACCCAGGCGCCCCGAATTTTCCCCCTTCTTATTGTATATAGGGTTTTTTCCAAGATTGTGTATTTCTAAAATTGTGTGCTCTGGGGAAGAATGTGTCTGTGGTGCAATGTATGTCCCTTGAGTAAAGGAAACAGTCCTCAATATCAGCTCTTTGTTTTAGTATTAATGAAATGGTTTTTCCAGCAAGATAAAGTTTTGAGACTTACTTTTAAAAAGTATCTACTGCTGGAGGTTAAGTCTTCAGAATTAATAAATCAGTTAAGAATGAGTCCTGGGGCGCCTGAGCAGCTTAGTCAGGTAAGCGTCCAACTTCAGCTCAGGTCATGATCTCGAAGTTTATGAGTTGGAGTCCCGCATTGGGCTCTCTATTGATAGCATAGAGCCTGCTTTGGATCCTCTGTCTTCCTCTCTCTGCCCCTCCCCTGCTTGTGCACGCGTCTGCGCTGTCAAAAATAAACATTAAAAAATATAAAAAAAAAAAAAAAGGATGAGTACTTAGCTTTGATACAGTAACCATGGGGGTGATGGGTAACTAGCAGGCCCTGCCCTCAATGAGCTCTGGTCATGGACTGACTCCAGTGGTGTTCAGGAATACTTCTTGTTTGCATTATGTCTTGAAATCCATATGGATTTCTCCCTGTTGTGGCCCGCAGTAGTTAAGCTGTGGTCTTGTAGAAGTGTGCAATTCAAACTGGTCTTGGAGACCTGTGGCATCACTGTCGCCATCTCCAAGGAGGTTGTTGGAAATGCAGATTATCAGATCCTGCCCCAGACCCACTGAATCATAATCTGTAGGGATGGGGTCCAATAATCTGTTTTAAAATGTTCTCCGTGTGAGTCTGTGCTCAGTAAAGTTTGAAAGCCACAGCAGAACCTCGCTATTCAAAATGTGGGCCAGGGGTATCAGTATCGCCGGGGACTTTCTTAGAAACTCAGGCTCTCAGGCCCTCCCCTACTGAGACCTACTGAGCCAGAATCTGCATTTTACTAGAGTCCCCAGGTTATTTGTACATCACACTTGGAGAAGCACCACACCAGAAGTCATCGATGCTATTGACATCCTTCCTATAAAAGTACTCCGCCTTGGGACCGAGGGAGAGCGCTCTTTTTCCTATCTGATACACAATGTTCTGTTTTAAATTGCTTGGCTTAGTGGTGTGACCACTGTTGATCACGGCGGTATCTTCTGTGACAGTAGACTCCTGGTGTTCCTATTAACCTTTCTGGCATTCCTTTTCAGTCTCTTGTAAACTCTTCCTTTTCAAAGCAACGGTTCTCTGGTTCATGGCTCCATTGTCCACTAATGTCCTGATGGCTCATACGTTTTTATGTCCAGGCATATATTCCCTGACCTCCAGGTCCCATGTGGCCACTGACGATTCAACGTTTCCATGTGTGTAAGCATCTCAAACTCATTAAAAACTTTTTCTAATCCCCAACCTGCTCTTCATCCCGTGTGCCCCATTCACCTGATTGGTCAAGTCACAACCCCAGGAGCCAAACGTGGTTCCTTCCTGTTGTGTAATCCGCGTATCTAAACATGGAGTCCTATTGGACTTTTTCCTAAATATCTCAGAAGCCCCCTGATTTTTCTCCCCCTCTATTGCCATCCCCCCTAATCCAAGGTACCATTCCTTGTCAGGATCACTTTAATGGCCTCCTAACTGATGGCCTGACCTCCATCCCTGCCCCTGTCCTTGTCTATTCATTCCACCCTCCGTGTAATAACCAGAGCGATCTTACCGGCTTCATATAAAAATCAAGTTCCTTAACACAGCTTGGAATTACTGCCATGAATCGGCCTCCATTTATCTCTCCAGCCTCATCTCTACTTCCCATTCATAAATTTCTGTTGGAGGTTTTGCAAGTGTCTCCTTGCACTCTCTCTGACCTAACATGCCAGTCAGTCTTCAAATTTCCCAGTTTCAGCCGTAGCCCCTCTTGGATCGGTCACTTAGGGGCCCCCAGCCACCACGTTGTGAGGACATTCAGCCAGTGGAGAAGGCCACTTGGGCAGCAACTGGCCTCTGGCCAACAACCAGTGCCCCCTTGCCAGCCATGTGAGTGAGCCACCTTAGAGGAAGGGTCTGCCAGCTCCAGGGCAACCTTCAGACACTGCAGCCTCATGAGAGGTCCCGAGCCAGAAATGCCCACCTGCCACTCCCAAATATCTGACATGGAAATAACAGGAAAAGAAATGTTTACTGTTTTAAGCCATTCAGTTTTGGGGTAATTTTGTTACACAATGATAGGTGATCAATCCTGTAATATTCTTCTGTGGGGGGGTGGGGGGGAGGCGCCTGGGTCGCTCAGTCGCTAAAGTGTCCAACTCGATTTTGGCTCAGGTCACGATCTCACGGGCGTAGGATCAAGCCCTGAGTTAGGCTCTGTGCTGACAGTGTGGAACCTGCTTGGGATTCTCTCTCTCTCTCTCTCTCTCTCTCTCTCTCTCTCTCTCTCTTTCTTTCTCTCTGTCCCTCCCGTTTGTGCTCTCTCTCTCTCTCTCTCTGTCCCTCCCGTTTGTGCATGCTCTCTCTCTAAGTAAATAAATAAATAAATAAACAAACCTAAAAACAATTGCTCTGCATGGATATATCATAATTTTATTTAACTATTCCCCTCTGATTGGACATTTAGGTTATTTTTTAGTTTTATCCTATTACAAGCAATGCTGTCAAGAATATCCTTATATTTATGTAATTCTTTAGGACATATTTCTGGAAGTAGAATTGCTAGAATTCCTATTTTAAATTATGATAGGGCACCTGGGTAGCTTAGTCGGTTGAGCATCCGACTTTGGCTCAGGTCATGATCTCGTGGTTTGTGAGTTCGAGCCCCAAGCCGGGCTCGTTGCTGTCAGTGCAGAGCCCGCTTCAGATCCTCTGTTCCCCCTCTCTCTTCCCCTCCCCTGCTTGTGTTCACTCTCTCTCAAAAATAAACATTTGAAAATACTATGATAAACATTGGCAAACTACTTTCCAAAAAGGTTAACGATTCTACACGTCCACCAATGCGTGTTCCACTGCTTATCTCTTTGTGCCTTTGCCAACAATCCAACAACGGATGTTTTTAGTCATTGCCGATCTTCTGTGACAAGTGAGGTCTCACTTTTGTTATTATTATTACTAAGTAGGCTTCACCCCCATCTCAGAGCTCAACATATGGGGCTCAAACTCACGACTCTGAGATCAAGACCTGAGCTGAGGTCGAGTTGAACACTTAATCGACTGAGCCACCCCGTATCCTATCAGGTGCCCCGAGGTATCATTTAAATGCTATTTGTGAGGTGGAGACAGTTGTATCACGGGCTTATTGGCTGTTTGTGTTTCTTTTCCTATGATTTGTCTTTTTGTGTTCTTTGACCAGTCATGGATTTAATCTTGATGTGAAGGGAGTATTTACAGATTATAGAAATGAACTTTTTGTCACATACCCTGCAGAGTACCCTGCAGAGGTTTCCTCCTTATTGTATGCCTCGTCAGGTGTCTTTTGTTACGCAGCAATTTTTCCATTTTTATATTGCCAAATCTATCACCTTTCCCTTTATAGCTTCTGGGTTTTTCCATCATGCTTAGGAAAACCTTTCTCACTGCAAGATTGTAAAATTTCAAAAACACTTTCTTCCAGTTTTTAAAAATATGGCATCTTTTTAATATGGGGTGAGATGGCGGTCTGATATAATTTCTTTCTGGCTGGTTGGTCAGCTGTTTCCCCATTATTCTTCGAATTACCTGTATCACATACTAATTCCTGTATGTATATGGCCTGTTTGTTAACTATTATGTTTAAGTGACTTTAAAAAGGAACTCTGTGCAACAGTGCCACATATTTGTAACTACTGTTTCTTTATAGAAAGCCTTTCATACTTGCGAGAACAAGTGCCCCCTTTATTATATTTATTTTCTTTTAAAAAAAAATTTTTTTTTTAAAAATCTTTATTTATTTTTGAGAGAGAGACAGAGTGTGAGCAGGGGAGGACCAGAGAGAGAGGGAGACCCAGAATCTGAAGCAGGCTCCAGGCTCTGAGCTGTCAGCACAGAGCCTGATGCGGGGCTTGAACTCACGAGCTGTGAGATCATGACCTGAGCCAAAGCCGGACGCTCAACTGACTGAGTCACCCAGGCGCCCCCAGTATATTTCTTTTAAACACATGTCAGGGCATCTGGGTGGCTCAGTTAGGTAAGCATCCGACTCTTGATTTTGACGCAGGTCATGATCTCATGGTTCGTGGGTTCGAGCCCTGCATCGGGTTCTGTGCTTGTCAGCCCAGAGCCTGCTGGGGATTCAATCTCTCCCTCTCTTTCTCTGCCTCTCCTCTGCTCTTTCTTTCTCTCTCAAAAATAAACACTTCTTAAAAAGTCACATGTTTTGGCAAGTTTTACATATCTGTTGGCTCAGATGAACTCCAGCCATTTATCAGTTTCCAACAAAGAATCTATGGAGGTTTTTACTAGAATTGTATAAAATTTATAGGAACGTTTGGGCAAAGTGAGATCTTTTTAAGACTGGGTATGCTATTATAGGAACACCTATGCATTTGGAGACAGTTTGGCCAACCACATATGTTTTTCTAACAGTGCTCTCATGCACTTCGTGTTTTTCCCTCTTGTCCACAACGGTTGGCTTTTCACGTGTCTTGATAAAGGAGCAGACTTTTTGCTGACATACCTTTATCAGATAAAAAAGTTTGTCCTCTCTGTGTCAATGTATACACATACATATATTTAACTGAGGTAAATACAAAGGGAAGTCCTAATATGTTCTGCCTGCATTCCACTGGATTGTTCTATACACCTCTTATGTACAACCCACACCAGAGGCTGCAGACAGGCTGTGCCTGCATCATCCTTTGGAGCCTGGCTCAGTGTGCTTCGTCTTAGGGAACCTGTGCCGAGTCAAGGGTCCACTTCCTCAGTGCACACAGATCATTACAGAGTTGCACAGGCATTGACGTTACACTGGAGTCCTTCCCTGTGAGATTCTTTAAAAAAGGCGTTATGAAATATTGTTAGTGTTGATTTTTTTTCTTCCTTTGATCAACTTTGTATTAGATTTGTAGTGGTTTACATAGTGGAATTCAGGGGTGCTTGGCTGGCTCAGTTGGTAAAATATGTCACTTGATCTCAGGGTCATGAGTTCAAGCCCTGCATTGGGTGTGGAGTCTACTTAAAATTAAATTAGATCAAATTAAAAATGGTGAAATTCATAGGCAGATTAGCTAGGTGCACAATTATCTGACTTTTAAAGTTAACGTTATTTTTTTTTAATGTTGATTTTTGAGAGAGAGAGCATGAGCAGGGGAGGGAGCAGAGAGAGGGAGGGAGACACAGAATCTGAAGCAGGCTTCAGGCTCTGAGCTGTCAGCAACAGAGGCCAACGCAGGGGTCAAATGCACTAGCTGTAAGATCATGAGCTGAACCGAAGTTGGACGTTTAACCGACTGAGCCACCCAGGCGTCCCTAAACTTAACAGTGTTTAAACATTACCAATTTGGTTTCATTTGCCTTAATACCCGATACTCTTAGCTCTACTTGTCTGTTATTCCTGCCTACACCCCCTTTTTTTTTAAGTTTATTTATTTTGAAAGAGAGAGAGAAAGAGCATTTATAAGTAGGGGAAAGGCGGAGAGAGGGAGAGAGAATTCCAAGCAGGCTTCTAGCTGTCAGTGCATAGCCCAACCTGGGGCTCAATCCCACGAACCGTGAAATCATGATCTGAGCCGAAATCAAGAGTTGGACGCTTAACCGACTGAGCCGCCCAGGGTCCCCATCCCCTTACACCTTCTTTTCTAATTTCCATGGTTAGAATAATGTCGTACTTGTATATTTCAAATGAGGACATGAATAGTCAAGTTATTCAATTAAAGCAGATGGTGATGCTTTATCACATAAGCTTCTTGCCAAATGTGATGATTCCTAGATGTTGGCTGTTCTAGTCCAGTGGCCTTGGCTGGTCTTCCCAGTTTGTTCCTTTGGACTGCTCTAATGTCATCCCCTGCAACAGGCATAACACAACAGGTGTCTAAAACTCCTAGAAGTACAGATTTCCTACCAACAGATGCCAAAGCGTATTGTCTGGCTTGGGAGTTCTGTTTTTTTCTGTAGGAAGAAGTAGGAGTTTGAGCCAGAAATGTATATGTTTCTAACACTCTCAAACTAAGATATTTTATCCTGCCTTAAATTGTGGCTAATCTAGCACTGGGTTGGATTTTCATGAAGTGTTCTTCTGCGACCCTCCTGGGTCCCCCCATGAACATTGGTAAGTCAGCTCGAAGGACTCCTTATGCATAAGAATTCACAGGTGTGCCTGTCAGCCAGGACTCACTGGACCCCCAGCAGCTGTGTAGACTGTACTGGGTGGATTCAGTGCTTTTGTGATCCCCACATGATGGAAGAGCAGATAAAGCCATCTTGGAGAGGGTTTTTAATCAAAATCTCTTGACGACCTTTTGCAGTTTTAGTCTGGACCAGAAACCAGAAAGCTGAGTTGGGCGTAGTATCTTACTCTCCCCACAACTATCATCAACCAGGTCGTTTACATAAGAGCATGCATTCTCCGTGGTAATACCCACCCCCCCACCCCCACCCCCCGCCATGGGGAGGCAATTGGTCTGGGGAGGGGTTGAAAAAAAAAATCCTACCCTTTTTATGTATCAAGCACAGATATACAGTATATCTAAGGTATTCAAATTTCAGGGGTTGGGGAGCTGATTAGGAAAACCATAAAAAGGGCTCCTTAGGGTGGTGATAATGAAAAAAAAAAAAGGTTGAAACACTAGTATGGATTAAGTTTTGGTGGCTGGAGCGCTACCCACACCCTGGAGATACACTTTCCCCCTCTTTATTTGTTTTGAGAGAGAGCGAGGAAGGGGGAGAGAGGGGGTAGAGAGAATCCCAAGCAGGCTCCTTGTCCGCTCAGAGTCTGATGCAGGGGACAGATCCCATGACACTGGGATCAGGACCCGAGCTGAAACCAAAGTTAGATGCTCAACCGATTGAGCCACCCAGGAGCCCCGCTGTGCTTTTCCCTTTAATGGATTTTTTTTTTTTTTTTTTTTTGCGCGGGGGCGGGGAGGGAGCAAATAATTTAAAATTTTTATCAAATTAAATTTTTTTTTTTTTTTTTGAGAGACAGACAGAAACAGCACGAGCAGGAAAGGGGCAGAGGGAGAGGGAGACACAGAACCTGAAGCGGGCCCGTGAGATCATGACCTAACATGAAGTTGGACGCTTCACCGACCGAGCCACCCATGCACCCCATTAAAAAAAAAATTTGTTTTGATACACCAAAAAATCGTGCAATGCTGCCAGCATTGGATGCAATCCTGGCGCACAAGTCTTCACAGCCCTTTGCAGCTGGTCCTGTGATAGCAGATCCCTTCATTTTGCCTTTGTTGTTTACTATGATCTCTGTGATATCCTTAGAGAAACATGCCATCTTTTCTCCGGTATGACTCTCGTCGAATTACACCACCGGATGTACCTTCTTCCTGAGCTCTGGCTTGCCTTTCTTCACTGTGGCCATCACCGTGTCCCCCACAGCAGCAGCAGGAAGCCTGTTCAGTCGCCCCTTGATCCCCCATCACAGAGATGACGCACAGATTTTTGGCTCCTGTGCTGTCAGCACAGTTGATATCGCCTCCTACTGGAAGACCCGGGGAAGCTCGGAATTTCCCACCAGACCACCCACCACGTCCGCGTTTTGACATCTTGAACGCTGGACTATCTTTTAGATGTGACGTGACCTGTCTACAATATTCTAGGGACTGGGAAATAGGTTTTGACTTTTTTGGCGTCTTTGGAGGGATAGGATGTTTTGTTTTGAGTGCTCTTCCTCAAGACACAAGCCAGGATGGTTCTTCGGTTCCTTCCAAGGTTGTAACAAGAACAAGGTTGTCACAGAAAGCATCAACTGAAGCAACCGCTGCTGAGCCCCTAGACGGCCAGGCCCTATATACACATGGTTATGAACTTTCACAGCAACCCTACAGGGCTTACGTATTCCCATCTGTTCTACTGAAGAAGAAACGGAGTCTCAAAAATGCTTGAATGCCTTACTCAGGATCACATGGCTTGGAACCAAGCATGGTCCAGAACTGCCAGGACTTGACGAAGTGTTTTGTAGACCATCTCATTTAATCCCCGCAACTCTATGAGGTAGGTATTACTGTCAGCTTTACAGGTCAGAAAAAAAAAAAGGAATAACTGAACTTAAAAGACATTCAAAAGGGTAAAGCCAGACTGTATTCCAAACCACCCGAGGTAGCAGTACCCACTTCGTGGGCAGCCCTGGGGCGCTGTCTCCTAGACATTCCTCTGCTTGTCGCAGATGGGATGTGGTGACTGCTTTCCCATTAGGAAGATTCCTACTTCTGTTTTCTTCCCGCTGCTACAAAGTTCCGTTTTAAAAATTGCCAGGCAGTACGCTGGAGCCTCTGAATCAGCAGTTGCACACTGAGCACAAGGTGGGCACAGATTCCGAAAAGCCCTAGATTTCTTGACCTCTACGGTGATTCTCCGCACGGACCCCAGTATCACCATTGTAGACAGACACTACCTCACCGTGTTCTCATGCTTCCCAGTGGAGAAGGGCTTAAAAACATGAAGGTAACCTTGAAACCACTGGTTTATTTAATTATTCCAGCATAACTTTTTTTGCACATTAGCTGCAGAAGATCAGAAATAAATACAGCTTAAGGTTTGAACCACGTCCTGCTGTACTTTTTCTCATAAGCCTGAAATAGAATTTTCTAACACCTTTTGTGGTTGGAAATACTGAATTTAAATAGGGCTGGAGATATAAACAGAAAGCAAGATGTGGATCGATGTGCCTATTTCAGTAAAAGGCAGCCACGTTGTTTCTGAAATACAGATACCAGAATTGATAAAATGACAAGTAGAAAATACAGAAATCTGGAGATGTGCACTGTAGCGACAATGAGCCTTTAAATAACGTGATTCGGTAGTAATAAAAGACCTGAAAAATGAACAACTTTATTTTGCTGAGGGTCTCTTCAGGTCACAGTTTTTTTAAGATTAATAATTTAAAAAGCCATTTCATTATTACTCGATACCAATGGTAATGACATGGGCAAGTATCCTTTGTCTTTAAAAAAATTTTTTTTATGTTTATTTACTTCTGAGAGAGAGAGAGAGAGAGAAAGAGAACAAGCGGGAGAGGCAGATAGACACAGAATCTGAAGCAGGCTCCAGGTTCTGAGCTGACAGCACAGAGACCGACACGGGGCTCAAACCCATGTACCGTGAGATCATGACGTGAACCAGGGTCAGACGCTCAACCGACTGAGCCACCCAGGCACGCCTCCTTTTTATTTTCTGAACAAAGGATAAAGCCGAGGAATCGGGAAGATGGAATGGTTGAGTCTGAGCTTATGGTCAAGGATTCATTATTTTCGGATTTGTATATCTCAAACTCCAGCTACCTATGTAATGTCCTTCCCAAACAAAGGCCCCACGTACCTCAGTATTACCCTAGAAGCTTCTGTCATACATCCAGTTTTGCCAACTTTTACAGGATGGTGCCTTTACTGTCTGCATTCAGTGACACTTGGCGTAAACGTGGCTGGGTTAGGAAGCAAAAAGACACCAGCATTTGCTAATTTTGTCATATACATCTAAGAATTTATAGGAGATGCCTAAAATTAAACTCTTTAATTCCAGAGAAGATCTACTATGATCTACTTTTGTAAGGCAAACAAGTGAACATGATTACCCATTACTGGAAGACATAACTCCGTAAATGAGAAAATCAAGTAGGTCATCACCTCACAAACACTTCATGGTTCGATGAGAAAACGAGACACAGCATATTAATGTGCCATCACAAAAGTGGGGTCGAGTCCCCCAACACAATATACAAAGTGGATTCTGCTGCACAGGTAGGACTCTGGCAATGGCTCAAGCACCTTATAGTCATTTGGATCCTGAGATATAAACCAAAACACATGACCTGAGTAAGCCTGTCATATGGCCCCAGTTAAAAACTTTTCAAAGAATTTATGGGGCTGAAAATGGTCATTTTATGTCTTTGCTGACAGATCTGGAGGACATGTAGGTCAACAAGTACTGCTGACTGTTTCTTGGCCGGTTTAGTCAATAGATCTACACGAAAGCCAACTACCGCCTCCATGAATCTGGCTTTTATCCGTTACAAAGTGGTACATCAAAGACTCTTTTCTGTGTGTCCGGGATTACTGAAGTCAGTTGTCACCCCAGTTGAGTGGATTAGCTGCCATGGTTGCCGTGCGCCGCAGCGAGACATGTCCCTGGAACTGCCACAATCGGTGGTGGTGCCCACGGCTCCGAAAGGGCGAGGCAGGGAAGGCACCAGCAACACCGCAAGGTTGGCAGGAGGAAAACAAGACAGTACTTTTTATAGCAGCATTATTTAATCGTGCACTGTTATTTTAAACAAATTGTGTTTGGCTTTAAAGAGCAGAGACAATGAAACAGGTTAAAGTCATAAATTATGGATAAGGGCTGTGGAAAAACAGGAAGACTTTATAAAAATTACGGGGGGAGAAATAATACAACTTAGCTAGAAAACAGTGCTATAAAAAGCTTTCTTTATAAAAAGATTTTTTCTTTCTGGTAGCTTTAAAGCACGGATCGCATCATTATTCCTCCAGGTCAGAGGTCAGCAGACAGAAATTTTCTATGGAACTATTTACCATCAAACAAATAGTAAGTAATCTGGGCTTTGTGGGCCATCCGGTCTCTGTCACCACTACTCAATGCTGCTGTTGTACCTTGAAGATAACCACATGCAACATGTAAACCAATAAATACAGCTATACTCCAAGAAAACTTTATTATTATCATTAATTTAATGTTTATTTTTGAGAGCAAGAGAGTGAGAGAGAGTGTGTGAGCAGGGGAGGGGCGGAGAGACAGGGAGACAGAATCCGAAGCAGGCTCCAGGCTCTGAGCTGTCAGCGCAGAGCCTGATGCGGGGCTCGAACCCATGAACCGTGAGATCATGACCTGAGCCGAAGTCAGACGCTTAACCGACAGAGCCACCCAGGTGCCCCCCAATAAAACTTTATTTACTGGTTTTTACCAGTGGCAGGCTTGAACTGAAGCAAGGGATGTAGTTTACTAATCCCTCTTCTAGACTAGCACCGTCCAGCAGAAACATTACATTAGCCACCTGCGTAATTAAAATTCTTCTAGTAGCTACATTGGGAAAAAAGTGAATTTTAATAGTACATTTTATTTAACCCCAAATATCATTTCAACATGTAATTAATATAAAACTATTAATAAGATACTTCACTTTTTGTTCTAAGCCTTCAAAAACGGTCGTGCATCGTATACTCACCGCATGCCAGTCGTATTTCAAGTGCTCACTGGAAACAGCAGCTAACCAACTGCAGCTGATGTTCTAGAAGTTCCATGATGGGATTTCTACAACTAACCTGGAGTTTAGTGACAAAGTGTTGGCATTTGGGTCTTAAAAGATAGGGGGTATAATTACGTTGCCTCTAGGGAGACAGGAGAGCGGATTATAGCTGTTGGGAAGAAACACTTGGCCTCTCGACTCTAAGCTGAGGTGGCCCAGGATAACCAGACCAATGACACAGTGAGACCATGTCAGCTTCACCTCTCAATGCAGCCAACAAAGCTAACTGGAGAACGTATCTGATGTAGACCACAAAACGATCAGGTGTGAACACACTATTGTCGTTTCGGGCCTTCCATAAAGAATGCTAACTGTCATGAATACAGTTAGTCTCCAGCACTGGCACTGTAGTAGAACTGAAAGCACAGAAAAATGCAATTTGGGAGAGAAAATGAAGAACCGAGTAGTAAGGGCAAAAAGCTTCAAAACCAGAGTGAATGTTTACAGTGATTAAAACAATCTAAGTACTTTTTCAGTCATCTCTGTGTAACAGAGCTGCATGCTAGCCAGCAATAGCTGAAGAAGTCACCCAAGGGTAATCAGAAGCCATAATCCTAAGTTCAACCCTTGGGAGGCTCTTCAGTATTTAAACCCCACTTTCCAAGTGACCAAATCAACATTTCCAAGATAAAAATGATAAAAACCTTTGGTGATAAAACTTCAGAGGCGAGTGTTTTTAACAAAAAATTTATTACCAAAATACAATATTAAAGTCAATACATGACAAACTCCTGTAAAGCAAAATAAATTATTCTAACATTGTACAGTATTTCCAAAGGTAGTTAAAGAAGCACTATAGACCTTGCTTCACTGTTTGCTGAACAGATGAACTGTTCTACCATGAACACGATCCTAGAGTTTTAGGCTTTAAGGCATGCAGCTCGATGTGCAGGATAATTTTACAAAATGCAAATCATCCTATTTTAATAAGATACAGTGTCAGAATTAACTGTAGTCTTTACATGTCAGTGTTCCAGAAATTTTTAGACTTTGGCTATAGAAGCAATGCCATAGTGTTACACAATACTTATTTCTTAAAAAAATACATGTATTCATGTCCATGAATATCAAACTCAAATTTCTATTAAATATATTTTATAGAATATTACTTAGAGCACCTTGCTGTACAATAAAAAAAGATTAAATAAGTGTCTATGAAAACTAAAAATATAATAAGTCTCGATAGAGAAGCCTGCTTGTCTTTGTCAAGCCAAGTACACTGTGGGAAGATACAATGTAAACATGGGTGCCCACCATCTGCTTTGTGAGAAAAGACAGAGAAAATAATAATGAAGCCACCAACAGCTACCTCAAATAGGATGAGAGGATCTAGAACAAAAGCTTCTGCCAGCGTCGTTGCAACACACTGGCTGCACACAGAACTAACGTCTAGGGATCCACTGGAATACAGGCCTGGGACTGTTAGAACGCTGGGGACACCAACCACATTCTGGACTAGTAGTGAGTGGGAGAAAATGTTGACCCTTGGAAAGTATTACTTGTGATGATCAGAACGCAACGCACCGTCTTCCGCCCTCCCCGCCTTTGCCTTATCCAGTCAGTTTCTTTTAAAGACTAGTTTTACTATCAAATCTTACAACTGTTAGGTGTTCAGAGTGGGAAACAAATACTATGATCTTTATATGGCAAAAGATCTAGTACCACTAGATAGTTATTCCTATGAAGGGAGTCCCTGATGATTATTCTAATACCTGTCTCTTTTACAATTAACATTGCATACTCAGCCTTCATTATTACTTTTAGAAACACTCAATTGTTCTTGGTGGAGACACTAACTTCAAGCTCGCCACAAAATGGTCACAGGAAGGTACAGAACACCCATGGCATATGGTTCTTCCCAAAGCCCCACAGAAAGCTTTTGAGGACATTTTAGGCCAGAGTCAGATGAACGTTGAAAGGTTTGGAACTTTTGGGTGAATTTTTTCCCACGAGCTAGGGAAATTTTAAATTCATGATTCCAAATGGAAAATTTAAGTAACAATCAACGGAAATGGGTTAGGGAACTGAAGGTTATTTAAAAACTCACTATGAATGCTTTGGGGATTTTTTTTTTTTTTTTGGTTATTAGTATTTTCCAAATGATTACATGAAATTAAAACCAAGGAACCTTTATAAAACAAAATTCTGCTAATAAGGGTTAATTTTCAGAATGAGCGGTAAGAATGGAAGCATTTATTTACTTAAACATGAAATGAAATAGAATTGTCTTTTAATTCTGAAAACAGGAGAAAATGAACATAAATCCACATGCAGTGAATTTGGGTAATATATATAATTGGTATATATAAATTCATTTTATGTTTTTAAAAACCACCTATCAGAAACGGATTAACTCTCATAAATAAAGCTACCTAAATCAAACAGCTGGCAATTACAACCGATTCTGTTTGTTTAAATATCATCATCAAAATAAGATGTAGAAAAAACTGAACAATGTTTCAAGATGGACTGGCCCCATGTAATAGTTCCTGATGCTATCTTAAAAATATTAATTCATTCAGTCCACACCTGGACTTGGGGAAGGGAATTCTTTCCTAAAATGTGTCTACAGAGTAATCAATGTCTTCTAAACTTATCAGACTCACAGCCTCAGCTCTAGAACATGTTAGAGATCAAGTTCAGAAAGAGCACCATGAAGACAGTGCACTGCTCGGTGCACCAGCCTTTGACTTGTACGCAGAATTCACTTCAACAAAACAACACAAAGATAAATGATCAGTACTACAGAAGCAAAACCAAAACCACCCCTGTTCTCTTCACTTTGAAATACATTATAATACAAAATGTGTAATTAATGAGAAGATTACATGTATTTGATGGCGAGTTTTAATGCAAAAGCACTTGTAGTTGGTTGTCCATATGTCCTATTGCACACTAACAAAACGGAACATCCTAGACAGGAGAAACCCTGTAGACTTGCGCCAAATCGCCTGTTATTAAAAGTTTTATAAACAACCTGAATGTTTACTATAGTTTAGCCACATTTGATTATACCTCTTATGCTAAGTATAACTAGATTAATAAACTCCAGGCAGTAAAATCTCAACAGCAGTACTCATTTTAAGGGGCCTCTGAATTTCACCTCTTGTCCCTCAAATGATTTTTATTTAAGAGTTCCAAAGATTTCTGAGGTCTGATGATCAAATGCCAATCTTCACACTTGGCTGCTTGAATAGACCTTTGAGATGAGACACTTAGTCTAGTTCAGAAGAGAGGGTCAGCCTGTGCAACTACGGAGAAAAGTGCGGTGTTCCGTCAAACCTGGAAAGGGCCTCTGGGAAGGGTGCTGTGCTAAATGAGTCCCCGTTTTCACACACCTTGCGATTTGGTTTGAGGCTGGTGGGAATTCACCTATTTTCTCCTTTGCCCACAAGACATTCACTGTAAATTTAAGACAACAATTTACTTCTTAAATGCCTATTTACAATCTAGATTTGGATTCAGAGGTCTCTTTCTGTTTTAGGGAGAAATAGATCCTAGATTGAGTATATGATTCATTCCTATCGATTTGGGAAAAGATTTGGGTAGATCATTTCACAGCCCTCTGGTGATCTTTTCCTTGTTGACTCTGCTGGTCACAGTGAAAAGCCCTCAGAGAGCTGCCTCCCGCCCCTCACGAGAGGCCCGGCCCTCCACAGCTGGCATGTCTGAGTTCACAACAAAGAGAACTAAGCTCTGCTTAAGATGTGACACCTTTGGAACAAGAAGTTTTAGAAGTTCCGGAAAAGCTGTTTCTTAACTCTTTTGTTTGCATTTCTACACTACATTAAGCTTTGAATAATAAATACACCCACCACTAAGAAGAGGTGACAGGGCAAACACAGGGTTACATTTTTGCTTCCTCCTCAACCTACCTCCCCTCACTCACGATACTTGAATAGCATTCCCACTTATCCATTTGGAATTCTTTTTATTACACTGCAAATTTGATTCCAAAGTCATATCTGTCTTTTCTTCAAAACAAACAAACAAACAAACAAAAACCCCACACCAACTATTTCTTCTGTGTCTAGTAAGTTATTTGATAGCGCAAAGGTGAACCTGTGGTTTAAAGGGTTTCTCTTCTACCGTGTCCCTCTTCAAGGAGTTATTCAATCTAATTTGTGTTTAGAGTTGTGTTGTGGTCCTTACTTAGGATGATGTTTACGATCTCACCCTCATGCTCTTTCATATGATCCAAGAGATTTTCTTTGCTGGTAGATTCAAAACCGCAAATACAACAACAGAAGAGTAAAACACAATACTCCATGCCAGGAGGGGCCAAACTGGAGTTTTTTTCTAAACTGTATGAGGTATTACTCGTAGGGCTCAGTTTCTCGTTGTCGTTGGAACCTACAACTTCACCGGGGGCCTGGGAAATCAGCTCTGAGGCTGACACCAAGTTTTCAGAACTTCCAGTGACAGGATCGGCTCGATCGGCTCTGTCCTCACTGCTGTTTAAGAGCATCTTTCCAGGGGATCTCCCCAGAACTCTTAAAAACAAAAACAGAACACACCACACCTTGAGTTGGTTATCATGTAAGCCTGGCAGATTCAACCCTCACTTTGGTTTACATACAGCAACAAGGAAAGGGACAGGATAAATACCTGCCGCTCTGTGAAATGGCATCATTGATAGCCTTGTTTACTTGTTCGTAGTTGTAATTCTGGTCACTTGCATGCTTCCACATGTGAGACTTCAAAGAAGGAGGATGGCTGCACACGTACCCACACAGAGAACATCTGAAAGACACGAGTGAGTCAGAACCATCCCCAGCATCAGTTAAAGACAATTAAGGAATTCCTTCCCTGAAGCCTTATGAGACATGGTATTTCACTAAACCTAAGATGTTACTGATTGTAAGTGACATATTGATTTCAGAGGCTAACGTGTCCTAGAACAGATATCCTAGAATTGATAAAATTAGGGATTTTATATTGTAAAAAAATTATTAGAATCATGACAAATATCCTAGATTACTTTGGCTATTACAGTATTTGGAAAGATTTCTAATATACTAACATACAAAATCTTTGCTCTAAATTATTTAACCACACACAGAAAGAAAAATACACAAAATCGATACTCTCTATACCACTCTATTTCTCAAGAAAGCAAAAAGGAATTAGATAATTTTAACAAGAACTCTGCTTGTTTACAGATCCACACAAAATGGAAGTAGTAGTCCTGAAAAGCATCAACAATTTAAGTTTCATAAATAAAATGGATAATTAATCATCTTAAAAACATTTTCTATTCAAAATAACATTTTGTTCCCACATAATTGGCTACACTTGGTAAAATCTGAACTGAATGAAACATTTAAAAACAAGTAAAAAAAGGAACGGACTCTCTTTTTGAATAGACTCTTCCAGAACGCTTGTAGGTTTATGCCCCCTTTCTCCGGCACCCAGTTCCCCATCTTAGTAACGTCTTGCATCAGTGTGGAGTATTTGATACAAATGGTGAACCAATATGGGAACATCATCCATCATTAACAAGTCTACAGTTTACACTAGGGTTCACTGTTTGTGTTACACGGTTCTCTGTGTTCTGACAAGTGCATAATGTCACGTATCCACCATGATAAATCATGAAGAGTAATTTCTCTGCTTGAAATAGCCTCGGTGCTCTGCGTGTTCACCCCTCCCAATCCCTGAATCCCTGGCAACCACTGATTCTTTGCCTCTTCCAGAATGTCCCACAGATGGAATCATACAGTATGTAGTTTTTCTAGACCGGTTTCTCTCATTTAACCATACACATTTAAAGTTCCTCATCTTTTTTCATGGCCCAATAGCTCTTTTCTTATCGCCAAATAATACCCCACTGTCCAGATGTACCACAATTTGTTTATCCATTCACCTACTGAAGGATATCTTGGCTGCTTCCCCATTTTGGTAATTACGAATAAAGTTGCTATAAATATATACATGCAGGTTTTTGTATGGATAGGAGTTTTCATCTTTTGGGTAAATACCTAGGAGCAGAACTGCTGAATTGTATGACAAAATTATATTTATCTTTTTGGACAACTGCAAATGTTTTTAAAGATTTTATTTTTAAGTAATCTCTACACCCAACTCGGGGCTTGAACTCACGACTCTGAGATCAAGAGTCTCAAGCTCTAATGAATGAGCAAGCTGGGTGCCCTGTAAATACCTAAGTAGAAGCCTAACAAATCAGGTAACTTACTTGAACCCTTCACAGTAAGAGACATGGTCACTGATAATGAAGCACAAAGAAAATAAAAAGCACAATAGGGAATAAATAAGACAACTAAATACCGCAAGGACTAAATTCTTCCTCTAACCCACCTTCCGCTTTACGGTGGGTTCAGCAGTGTTATCTTTTAATACAGGTCCTGAGACATCAGATCCAAGGCCAGGGAAGGGCCTTTTACCTCAGCAAACACCAAGCTACTTAAGGGCAATAAATGTGCATTTCTTAGAAGAATTTCCATAAACTCAAACATAAAGAAGATATACGATTTTCATTAATACGCAGACAAATGCATCACACCCATAAGCCTGGAAGATGAGTAAGTCTGATCATGCCATTTCTGTACCGGTGTGAAGAAGGGGAAATGCACAGACGGCGTGCAGAGTACAAAGTCTGGAGAGCAACCTGGTAGCATCTGTTAAGGCTGAAGAGGCACGCACCTGTGACCCTGGATTTTAGTTTTAGGCGGCTATGTGTTCACAAGGACACATATGCAAGAAGCATCACTGTAGCCATGAACATTAAAAAAAAAAAAAAGACAAAAAAGGATGCAACTCACAACCACTGTTTTTCCACAGCACAGTGGACATAAAATGGTTTATTTTCATATAATGGAACATTATGCTGTGCTGAAAATAAAAGAACTGGATGTATACTTATTACCATGAATTGATGTCGATAATGGTCAGTGAGAAGAAAAAGTTAAAAAAAAGATTTCTTTGGTGTATCATTTAAATAAACTGTTAAAACATCAAACCAGTATATATTATTAATACATACACACATGTGTAAACACACACACATAATAAAGTTTTAAAAAAACGGTAGAAAATGATATATATTAGCATCAGCACAACAGGAAGGAAGGGCAGAACAAGTTTTAGCTGTCCCTGTTTTATTTCTTCAAAATGTGGTAAAATGTTTGAAATGTTTTATTACTGGAAATATTTTTAAGACCGTTATCCCATTCTCTTCAAGACTTTGTAGCCTGGGGGCGCCTGGGTGGCGCAGTCGGTTGAGTGTCTGAATTCGGCTCAGGTCATGATATCGTGGTTTTTGAGTCCAAGCCCCACGTCGGGCTCTGTGCTGACAGCTCAGAGCCTGGAGCCTGCTTCGGATTCTGTTGTCTCCCTCTCTCTCTCTCTGCCCCTCCCCCATTCGTGCACATACTCTCTCTCTCGCTCCCAGAAATAACAAATAAATAAACATGAAAAAATCATTAAAAAGAAAGACTTTATAGCTTGCATAATTTTATTACTGGCCACACACAGAAAACTAATTTTAATTCATTTTATTTTGCCCATTTATATCTATCTTTGGACCCATCCATCTCAATAAATCTGTTTCACTAACATCTAGAAAAGGGCCAGCAGTTGGTGATCACGCCCCCCTCCGTGCCATTCAGCTCAGTGTCCCTATGCGACTGCACTAGTTACACCATGTGATGAATGTGCTGAGTCCCTGGCTCAAGCGTTTCTGCACTGGTCCCTTGAAAGTAGAGACTGCCCTTTGGGGCACCTGGGTGGCTCAGTCGGTTGAGTGTCCGACTTTGGCTCAGGTCACGATCTCGCGGTGAGTTCGCGCCCCACGTCGGGCTCTGTGCGGACAGCTCAGAGCCTGGAGCCTGCTTCAGATTCCATGTCTCCCTCTCTCTCTCTTGCCCCTCCCCCCGCTCATGCTCTGTCTCTGTCAAAAATAAATAAACGTTAAAAAAATTTTTTTTTTTTTTTTTTTTAAAGAAAGTAGAGACTGCCCTGCACCACAGTGGCCTGGCACTCAGGTCTACACTGAGCAAGTAGGAGTGAACAGTCAAGGCCAACAGATGCCCATTCGTTCCTTCCCCCTCAGTACTTTCACCAAGTACAATGCCTTCACACATGTCAAACACCTACGTGGTAACTGATAATACGAACACCTTTATATTTATATTAAAGAAAGGAGAAATATAAACTCTTGACTCTTCAGATTACTTTGCATTCAGGATCTGCCCTGAAACCTCACTCGAAAACTCTGTACCCAGAATGAACCACACAATGCTGCACATCAAAGCGTCCTCTGAATGGAAAGTCAGGCTTATGCAATGAGAATTTCATACTTCTGAGAAAAATGGGTCAAAACACAAATGTCAGAAATTGCAAATTTATCCCACGGAACATCTCATTACTCAAAACTTTTCAAAGTAAGAGTAAATTGTTCAATTAAATAATTATCTTTTTTTTTTTTTTAAAGCAAACTAACTTCAGAATAGCTTTAGAGTTTTATAAAAAAGTTGAGTTTCTCCTATTATTAAAATCTTTTATTGCTAAGGTATATCTATCATAAACAAGGAGCCAAAGTTGATACGTTATTATTAACTAAAGTCCATACTTTATTCAGGTTTCCTTAGTTTTGTCCTTTAATTCTAGTCATCACATATCCTTAGGATCTTCTAGACTTAAACGTTTCTCTGACTTTCTTTGTTTTTAATGTCTTGACAGATTTGAAGAATACTGGCCAGGTATTTTGTAGAATGTCCCTCAATTTGGGTATGTCTGAGGTTTTTCTCATGTTTAGACTAGGGTAATGGGCTCCTGGGAGGAAGACCCCAGAGGTATAGTGCCACCCTCGAGCCTCGGCACAGAATACCGTCGCAACATGACTTAGCACTATTGATGCTGACCTTGAGATCGAGTTTCTCCACAGGAAAGTTACACTTTCTTATCCCCTCTTCCCACACTGTATATACTTTGGAAGAAAGTTACCACCTACCGACAGTAGAGTTATCTATATAAATCACTGGGAATTCTGCACAGGGATTTCCTCTATTCTCACCCATTTATTATTCAATCATTAATGTCAGTATGGACTCCTGGTTATGTATTTTACACTTTCGGGTATAATTTAATACTACATTATTTATCTTATTGCTGAGGTTACTGAGGGCTCCTCCAGGTCCCATGTCCTGCTGACATACTCCCATCTTTTGTTTGTCGAGCACTTTCCTTACTTTCTGGCACCATAAGATGTTCCAGGTTCACTTATTTACCTAGAGATCAATCATTTCTCTAAGCCATTTCTCTTGTTACTTTTATTAGTATTAGAAACCAAGATTTAGGTGCTGAATGAATTGCTTTATTTCTATAAATAATTTAGTTTCCGGATTTCAAAAATTCACTGTAGGAAATTAGAAATCTACAAAGAAAACAAAAATCACCTATAACCTAACCACTAGATGTAACCAATATTATCATTTTGATGTTTATTTCCCAGTCTTTTTTTTTTTTTAATGTTTACTTATTTATTTTGAGAGAGAGGGAGAGCGAGAGAGGGAGAGAGAGAGGAAGGACACACACGTAGGGGAGGGGCAGAGAGAAAAGGGAGAGAATCCCAAGCAGGTTCCATGCTATCTACCAACATAGAGCCTGACACGGTTCTCGATCTCACGAACTGTAAGATCACGGCCTGAGCCGAAATCAGAAGTTGGACGTTTAACTGACCGAGCCAACCAGGTGCCCCTTTCCCAGTCTTAAAATGCATATATTTATAAAACTGTGATCATGCAAGTTGACTGTTTTGTTAATATTCCCCGATGTAACTTAAATTTTCTATGATAAAATATTTTACAGCTGCCCACAATTCTATTCCTGGAAGCAATTGGTGACATTCAATCCACAATTCCCTATCATTTTATGCAAAAAAAATATAATTCTAAAAATGACAATCAGGAACTTCTGGTTTCCGGTTTAGTATATAAGACTGGAAATTGCCACTCAATCCTAACAAGTAAAACACTGAACACACTGAAAAGTCAACAACCCATCTTAGATCTGTAAGAAAACTGAGGTTACAGGACACACCCCTGCACCCCAAACTGGAAAGACCTTTTACTCCTAAAGGAAGTAGGGCCGGAACAGGGCGACCTGAACAGTAATTGATGATTTGCTGGCAGCTAAGTGTAGACAATTAGGGGAAGTAAACATGTGAAGGGAGGGGCACCTGGGTGCTGGCTCAGCTGGTTGAGCATCCAACTCTTGATTTTGGCTCAGGTCACGATCCCAGGATTGTGAGATCGAGCCCTGTGTTGGGCTCCACGCTGAGCATGGAACCTGCCTTAGAGTCTCATTCTCCCTCTCATTCTCTCTCTTTCTCCCTCCCTCTCCCTCCCCCTCTGCCACTCTCCCCTGCTCTAAATTAAAAAAATAAAAATAAAAAAAAATGTGAAGGGATGCAATCATACAGGATCCTCCACACTTTTCTGAGTTTATCTCCTATAGTTCTACCAAATTCTTACTGAATGTTGGAGAAAAATCCAGGTAGAGGGATAAAACAACCACTTTGAAATATGCTACAGGATTCTGTCCTTAACAAGGTCTACCCATAGGACAAACATTTAACCAGAGCCTAACCTGCTGGAGTTTATTGGAGCCTCACCGACCTGAAGAAAAGGAAATGCCCGATTCCAGCCCATTCCAGCTGTCTTGTCTCACCAAAGGGATGGGGGACTCAGTAGCACACGTAAAGTTCAGTCTAGAGGCACAGACTCACTAAAACGCTGAGACCTACTAATCACAGGACAGTAGACTATTTGCTCTCCCCTCACAGGTTACTCACTACTAAAATGCTATTCACAGCAGTGCCTTTTACCTAATACATCATGCCTGGCTATCTAGAAAAAATTACAAGATACATTAAAGGGTAAAAACCAAACTTTAAAGAGAGACAGCAAGCATCAGAACAGACTCACATATGGTAGGATATTGGAATAATCAGATTGGTGATATAAAACAACTAAGATTAATATGCAAAGAGTGCTAATGAATAAAACACACAGTGTGCAATAACAGATGGGTAATGAAAACAGAGATAGAAATTCTAGTCTAACAAAGAACCAAAAAAAATGCGAGAGATAAAAAATATGTAACAGAAATGAAGAGTGCCTTTAATGGTCGAGTGCCTTTAATGGTCCTATTAGTAGACTGGACTTGACTGAAGAAAGAATTTCTGAGCTTGACGGTATCTCCATAGAAATCTCCAAAACTGGAAAGCAAACAGAAAAAAGACTGGAATACAAAATTTACAACCCAAAGGGGCATAACATATGTGTAACAGGAAGAAGAAAAGAGAAGGAACAGAAGAAATATTTGAAAGAACAATTACTGGAAATTTCCCCAAATTAATGTCAGATACCAAACTACAGGTCCTGTGAAGCCCAGAAAACACCAAGCAGAATAAATGGCAGAAAAACTACACCTAGACATATCATTTTTGAACTACAAAAAATAGAAGAAAAAGAAAAAAATCCTGAAAGAAGCCAGAGGGGGAAAATACTTTAGATAATGGAGCAGAGAGAAGAATTACATCTGACTTCTCAGAAACCAGGCAAGCAAGGAAGAGTAAAATATTTCAAGTATGAAGGGAAAAAAACAACCAACCTAGAATCTGCAGCCAGTAAAACTATTCTTCTAAAGTAAAGCAGAAATAAAGACTTTTTCAGACACACAAACAACCTGAAACAATTTATTGCCAGTAGAAATGTTAGAAGTACCTTAGAAAGAAAAATGATACAGGTCAGAAACCTGGATATACATAAAGAAAGAGCATCAGAGAAGGCATGAGAAGATTAAAAAAGAAAAACTTGCTTCTTATGCTTAACTGATCTAAGGAATACAAGTTTGTTTAAAATAACAGCAACAATGTATCTGATTACTGATTACGTATGCTCATGTATGTGTACACACACACACTTATGTTTAAATGAAATTAACGGCAGAAATGATACAAGGGACGGTAGAGAAAAATTAGGATTATTTTAATATAAGGTACTTGTACTACCCATGAAGCTGGTATAATGTTACTTGAATGTGGATCTGAACTAGTTGTAAATGTACATTCCAAACTCTAGGGAAACCACCAAGAAAAGAAATGTAACTGATCCGCTGAGAAAGGAAAGAAAATGAAATCATATAACACGCTCAATTAAAACCACAAAAGGCAGAAAAAGAGCAGAAGAGAAAAACAGGAGCAAAGAATGAGGGAAAGAAATAGAAAATAGTATCAAATATGGTAGATACAAATTCAACTGTATCAATAATAATTCTGAATGTCAGTAGTCTTACAACGCCAATTAAAAGACAAGTTGAAGTGGATTAAAAACAAGAACTACATGCTATCTATAAGAAACTCATTTTAAATATAAATACACATAGAGATGAAAAGTAGATGGATGGAGATACATATACCACACTAATATTAATCAAAAGAAAGCAAGAGTAGCTATATTAATTTTACACTAGGCAGACTTCAGAGTATGGAAAGTGATCAAGGAAAAAGAGGGCCATTACATAATGATAAATGGGTCAATTCTCCAAGACAGATGATACTTAACATGAATGTGTCAAACAACAAAGGATAAAACTATATGAGGCATAAATAAACTGACAGAACTGCAAGGAGAAACAGATGAATCCATTATTGTAGTTGGAGACTTAAACACCTCTCTATCATGAATAGATCCAGCAGACAAAACTGAACTCAAGACCACCATCAATTAGCTGGATATAACTGACAACTGTAGACTACTTCACCCAACAACAGAATACACATGGAATGTTCACGAAGAAATACCATATTTTGGGCTGTAACACAGCTGAACAAATTTAACAGAAGAAAAACCATGCTATGTCTGTTCTCAAATCACAATGGAATTAAGGTAGAACAACACAGATAATAGAAAATCTCAAAATACTTGGCGATTAAACAAATACTTACAAATAACACATGGGTCAAAGGAGAAATACGAAGAAAAATTTTACTGTATTTTGAACTAATGAAAAAACAACCCATCAAAATGTATGGAATGCAGCAAAAGCAGTACTTGAAGGGAAGTTTATAGAACTGAATGCATATATTAGAAAAGAAGGAATATCTAAAATCAGTCACTAAGTTTTCACCTTAGGAAAAAAACTAGGGGAAAAAAAGAGCATATTAAAATCCAAATAAGTAGGAAAAAAAAGAAATAATAAAAAGAGCAGAAATCAATGAAACTGAAATCAGGAAGTCAAGAAATCAATTGAGAATATCAAGAAAACCAAAAGCTGATTCTTTGAAAAGATGGATGATATCAATAAGCCAGTAAGTAACTAGGCTACTTCACAAGGAAGAGAGGACACCACTACAGATCTCACAGACATTAGAAGGGTAATCAAGGAATAAGTGAACCGTGCTATGCCCATAAATTTGATAACCCAGGTAAAACAGACCAATTCCTTGAAAGACACAATCTGTTAAAACTCACACAAGAACAATCTGAAGAGGTTCTATATCTATTAAAAAATTAAATCAATAATTTGGAGCACCTGGCTGGCTCAGTTAGTAGAGCACATGACTCTTAATCTCAGGGTCATGAGTTCAAGCCCTGCACTGGGCATGGAGCCTACTTAAAAATAAATTAAAAAAAAAAAAAAAAAGAAATTAAATTAATAATTAATAATAACTCTTCCAAAACAGAAAGCACCATGTACAGATGGGATCACTGGTGAATTCTATCAAACATTTAGAAAGAAATTATACCAACTTTTTTTCTTTTAAAACAGGTTTTTATTATTTATTTATTTATTAAAAAAAATTTTTTAACGTTTATTCATTTTTGAGAGACAGAGAGAGACAGAGCATGAGCACGGAAGGGGCAGAGAGAGGGAGACACAGAATCTGAAGCAGGCTTCAGGCTCCGAGCTGTCAGCACAGAGCCCGACGCGGGGCTTGAACTCACGAACTGTGAGATCATGACCGGAGCTGAAGTCCGATGCTCAACCGACTGAGCCACCCAGGCACCCCTAAAACAGGTTTTTAATGTTTATTTATTTTTGAGAAAGACAGCATGAGTGGGAGAAGGGCAGAGAGAGAGGGAGACACAGAATCCAAAGCAGGCTCCAGGCTCTGAGCTGTCAGCACAGAGCCCGACGCGAGGCTCAAACTCATGAATTGCGAGATGACTGGGCCGAAGTTGGATGCCCAACTGATGGAGTCACCCAGGCGCCCTGAAATTATACCAATTCTTTACAATTTCTTTCAGAAGATGGAAGCAGAGCAAATACTTCCTACCTCATTCTATGAGGTCGGCATTACTCTTAATACCCAAACCAGACAAAGATATTATAAGAAAAAGCAAACAAAGCGATAGCCTGGTATCTCTCATGAACACAGATGCAACAATCCTCAACAAAGTATTAGCAAACTGAATTCAACAATGTGTAAAAAAAATATTCTAGACCACAACCAAGTGAGATTTATCCCAGCCATGCCAGCCTGATTCAGCATCTGAAAATCAATGTAATCTACCGTATTAACAAGTAAAGAAAAATCTCATGATCGTATCAATAGATGCTGAAAAAGCATTTGACAAAATCCAATACTCATTCATGTTAAAAATTTTCAGCAAACTAGGAACTTCTTCAAATGAATAAAGAATATCCACAGTAAATATACAGCTAACATCATACTTGATGAGAAACTGGAAGCTTTCCTACTAAGTTTAGGAATAAGAGATGAATATCCCCTCTCACCACTCCTTTCCAACATTGTACTTGAAGTCCTAGCTAATGTAGTAAAAAAAAGAAATAAAAGATACACAGATGGGGAAAGAAAAAAACAAACTGTCTTGGCGGACGACATTATTGTCTATATAGAAAATCCAAAAGAATTGACAAAAAAACTCCTGGAACTAATGAACAATTAAAGCAAGATTGCAGGACACACGGTTAATATAAATAAAAGTCAATCACTTTTCCATATTCCTGAAATTAACAGATGGTATTTGAAATTAAAAACACAATCCCATTTACATTACCACTCTCCAAATATATAATACCTAATTTTAACAATATATATATAAAATCTGTATGAGAAAAACTGCAAAACTGTGACAAAAGAAGTCAAAGAAGAACCAAATAAATGGAGATATTCTATATTAAGAAGACTCAGTATTGTTAAGATGTCAGTTCTTTCTAACTTGATCTATATATTCAGTGTGATCCCATTAAAAATCCCAGCAAGTTATTTTGTTGTTTTTGCCTCTCAAGTTTATATGGATAGGCAAAAGATCTAGAATAGCCAATACAATACTGAAGGAGAAGAACAAAGCTGAAGAAGTGACAATACACAGCTATGGAATCAGTAAAAAGATGAGTGGTCACCGGGAGTCTGGATGTGTGTATGGGAGGGATGAACAGGTAGAGCACAGGGGATGTTGAGGGCTGTGAAACTACTCTGCATGATACCATATTACTACAATGGTGGATACATGCCATTATAAATTTGTCCAAACCCACAGAATGTACAGTACCCAGGGTGAACCCTCATGTAAACTATGGACTTTGGGTGATAATGATTCGTCAGTGCAGGTTCATCAACTGTAATGAGTATGCCACTCTGGTGGAGAATGCTGATAACGGAAGAGGCCATAAGTGAGTGGGGTAGGGAGTATATGGGAAGTCTTTGTACTTCTGCCCAACGCTGCAGTGAACCCAAACTGCTCTAAAAAAATAAAGACTATTAAAAGTTGACAGTCATCTTATATAATAAGAATTTTAGGCACTTAAAGCTTTTGATACAAAAAAGTCATTGAGAATACTGCCCATAAACTCTAATGTTTGCAACAGTATATGTTCATTCTTTTGGAAGACACTTAGAGTAGAAATTAGGAAAAGAAACGAGTTATTAACGTTTTCAAAGGACTATCAGTGGAATATTTAAAGTGAATAGAAAATAGCCAGTTTCTCTGTATTCAAATTAGCTTGTATCTTCCAGTTCCAGGGAGTTTAAAAGAAAAAAAGTCGTTCTAAGTCTTTTTATGAAGTTAGAATTACACTGATACTGAAACTTGGCAAAGGCAACAGAAAAAAGAAAACTAAACACCAAATCTCAGTTACGGATATCAATGTAGATTATCCTGAATAAAATGCTGGCAAAGAGATTCCCAAGTATATTAAAGAATAATATACCATGACGAAAGGAGGCTTATTCTAGGAATACAGAGAATTCAGTGTTAGGAAATTTATCATGATGATTCACCATTTGAAAGGATCAGAGAAGTCATATTTTCACTGTTATTGCTGAAACTTAATCTAAAATTCAATATCCATTTAAACAAAACTTTTTACTATGGCAATCTTTTTTTTTTTTTTTTTTTTTTTAAGAGAGAGGAGTGTGCATGTGCAGAAGTTGGGGAGGGGCAGGGAGAAAGAGAGACAGAATCCAAAGCAGTCTCCGTGCCATCAGCACAGAGCCTGACCCGGGGCTTGAACTCACAAATTGTGAGATCATGACCTGAGCTAAGATCAAGAGTTGGATGCTTAAACGACTGAGCACCCGGGCACCCCTACTATGGAAATCTTTAAACAAAGACCAAAGTAGGAAATTATAATGAAATTCCATCACCCAGCTTCAATTATGACTGACACTTTACCAGTCTTGTTTCATGTAACCCCCACTTAAAATTTCCCTAATTTCTGCAGGAATGTTTTGTTCAAATGAGGATCAAAACAAGATCTATATATTGCATTTGGTTGGTATATATCTTAAGTCTCTTAATCTGTAACAGTTCTTTCTTTCCCAATCCCCTTCATGTGTTTATGTACTAAAGAAACCAGGTCATCTGCCTTGTAGAATTTTTCATATCATGTGCTGCACTGATTACTTTCTGATGTTACAGTATATGTTCCTGTATCTTTCACATTTCTTATAATCTGACAGTGAGACCTAGAAAAGGCTTTCTCAACCTCAGCACTCCTGACATTTTGGGCTAGATAATTCTTCATTGTGGGAGCTGTTCTGGGCACTGTAGGATGTTTATCTGCATCACTAGCCTCTACCCACTAAGTCTTTTTTTTTTTTTTTTCTTAATTTTTTTTTAACGTTTATTTTTGAGACTGAGAGAGACACAGCATGAACGGGGGAGGGTCAGAGAAAGGGAGACACAGAATCCAAAACAGGCTCCAGGCTCTGAGCTGTCAGCACAGAGCCCGACGCGGGGCTCGAACTCACGGACTGCGAGATCACGACGTGAGCCGAAGTCGGACGCCCAACTGACTGAGCCACCCGGGCGCCCCTACCCACTAAGTCTTAGTAGCACCTCCTCTCCCCCTTGTGACAATCAATAATGTCTCTAGACACAATGAGATGTCCTTTGTGGGGGGATGAGGGAGAAAAGCCTTCTCCCTGGTTAAGAACTACTGACATAAAGGTTTCATTAGATTCAGGATCAAATTTTTTTCCCCACTTTTTCTTTTTTGCAAATATACTTCCTAGGGACAGCTGTGTATTCCCTACCACCATATTTTAGGAGGCACTTACATCAGGCTGACAATACCTATACCCGATACACATTCTTAATAAAATTTCTCCACAGAATAGGGTAGGTGAATAATTCTTCATGAAAAAACATATCTACCTTAACCCCAAAACTAGTCTAAAGCTTTATGAGAAAACATTAGAAGCATATCCATTCAGCCCAAGAACAAAATAAGGATTTTCACTATCCCCACTATTATTTAGTATGCGGCAGAAACACTAGCCAGTACAGTTAGGTAAGAGACAGAAATAAGAGTTGTAAATATCATATAGGAAAGGTTGAGAAAATTATTTGCAGATAATATAATTATATATCTATACAAACACCAATTAAAAACGGTTAAAAGTAATAAGTTCAGTAAGAGAAAAAAAAAGAAAGTAAGGGCATAAAGTGAACGTTCTGTATAGATCAACAGCTTTCCTATATAAAAACAATATTGAATTGAAAACTAGGAAAGGAAGGAAAAGACCCACGTTATAGCAGCAACAGAAAAAATGAAATACATAAGCATATGCCTCACAACCAGTGTGTGTGTGTGTGTGGGGGGTGAGCAGGCAGTCCTTGCTTTGTATGGTTCTGCCATGCACGGATCCTGGTTACTATGGTTTAGTTAAATGTCACCACTCCCCCCTAACAACTGTTCAAATTTCAGTTATCAAAATATATTAACTGTGTAATTGTAGAGTACAGACTTCACTGGTAGCTTTTGAGTCCACTAGGCAAAGACATGCTTCGGGATCAGTGACCAATCATGTCATTTCTTTCATTCAGTCAGTAATTGGTCACTCACAGACAGCAAAACATTAAGTTGTGGTGCCTCCTAATCTCCCACTGATAAAATGTCCCGTGTGCCTTTTTACAAAAATGTAGACTCCAAAAGAAGGAATTGGCCAACAAAATGGAAATACAGGAGAAACCTGTAACCCTGTAAGTGAAATCAGGCTCAAATGTAAATGCATTTATAGAGCAAATAGGGGACCACAGGAATGTTGACACGGCCACCACTGAAGAAACTCTGGATATGCAGCCAGAGGATCTACATGAAGGTGAACTTGATGACATGCATGAAGAAAGTGGGTTCCTGGAAGAAGTTATTCCTGTGAAAAATATCAGTACAGAAACTCTCTGTAATCAAACTGAATTGAAAGAGCAAAGGATAAAATGGTGAAAGCTGATCCATACCCAGAAAGGAGTATGACAAATGGCCAAGGCACCGAAAACATGCTCACCTATAATACTGTAAGGAGAAGCGAGCACTGAGCAGACTATTCTGGGTAAGTTTCCCACAAAAGAAATAAAACACTTTAATTCTTAATGTTTTTAAGCATTAAGTTACAGTGTGCTATATATCTTATAGTATTTTTCATTTCCCTATACATTTATAACAGTAAGAGAGTTTTTAAATGCTTTAAGAAAAAAAATTAAGGATCACAGAATAACTGTGATTGACTACCTGTGTACTTCTATATACGCAAATGTGTGCGTGGATTTGCACACATACGAAACAGGAAATGTACACAATATACAGGGACAAAACTTAAATGCTACTGAGGAACACAAGAGATGATTTGAACAAATGAATAAAGTCCATACCTTGTTTGTAGAAAGTTGTGAATTCTTTCTAAATTAATCTAGAAGCTTAACACGATCCCAACACAAATAAGAGAATTATTATTACTTTTAAAGTTTATTTGAGAGTGTGCATGTGTAAGTGAGAGAGGGGTAGAGAGAAATGGGGGGGGGGAGAGAGAAAGAGAGAGAGACAGAGAGAAAGACAGAGGGAGAGGGAGAGGGAGAGAGAATCCCAAGCAGGCTCCACACGGTCAGGGCAGAGCCTGATGTAGGGCTTCATCTCACAAACTGTGAGATCACGAGCTGAGCTGAAATTAAGAGTCAGACACTTAACCGACTGAGCCACCCACGTGCCCCAAGAGAATTATTTTTAGAGGAAACTAGATAAGCTGATTCTGAAGTTCATATGTGTTACCCAATTAAAACAACAAATAAAAAAATGAAGTACCTACAAAATCCACACACTTAACTTCATTTCCTTACTATCACTTCTCTCATAGAATGTGGTTTAATTTGTACATTCAATTGAAAAAATGTTTGTGTGTGTGTGTATGAAACTCATCATATAAAAGGAGAATAAGGTGTATACATGGAATTAAAAAAATAATGTATACATCATACTTGCTTGAGAACGTTCCCTCTATCTTAAGGAGCTCTTTGTGTGTTCCTCCAAGATCTCATCTTCCTCCCCAAAAGAAGTATCATGTTTCCGAATTTTGTAGTGTATTCCTAAATAATTGTTTATCTGCATGATTTGGGGCATATAAATAGAATCATACTTTATGTATTCTTGTGTGACTTACTGTACCTTAGTTCAGTGTTTCTGAGATTCATCCATGCTGACAGGTACAGCTCAATTACCTCACAGAGTACCTGATTTATTGTTACCTGTAAAGTTTCTTGATTTCCCTGCTAGATGAGCTATACATTTAAACACTGACCCAGCATGTTAGTTAACTTCACTGGGAGACTTGTTCAGGCTATCTAGTTCGCTGTGCTGTCTGAAATGGGGGCCCCCTGCTTAAAGGTGTTTAAACTGCTACACCAATTTCTGTCTTACTCAACTGGTGAGCAAATGCTGTTTTTATTTTAAAATTTTTCCTGATTATATAAACTATATATATATATATTTTTTTTTTAATTTTATTTTATTTTAAAGAAAAAGAGAGCATGAGCAGAGGAGGGGGAGAGAGAATTTCAAGCAGGCCCCATGCTTAGTGCAGAACCCAACACAGGGCTCGATCCCACGACTCTGGGATCATGACCTAAGCTGAAATCAAGAGTTGGATGCTCAACTGATTGAGCCACCTAGGTGCCCCTATAATCTTTATTTCTCTCTTTTTTAAAATGTTTGTTTACTTTGAGAGAGAGAAAAGGAGGGAAGGAATGAGTGGGGGAGGGGCAGAGAGAAAGGGAGAGAAAGAGAATCCCAAGCAAGCTCCAGGCTGGGCATGGAGCCCAATTTGGGGTTCAGTCTCAAAAACCATGAGATCATGACCTGAGCCGAGATCAAGGGTTGGACGCTTAACCGACTGAACCACCCAAGCACCCCTATAATAACCTATATTCCTTATACAAAGATGGAATTTACAGGTAAGTACAAATACAAATTCCAAAAAATTATCTAGAAAATTCCCACTCTTTTTAATGTATGTATGTAGATCTGAAGCAAAAGTGGAATCTTATTAAAGATTTTTCATCGTATTTTTGACAGTGCTCTGTAAGTATTTTCTCAAGTTAAAAGTTATGTATTTTCAATGGGGCATGATGTTCCATCCTATGCAAGTATCATAAGTTAATCACTGTACTATTATTATTAAGAGTTAGAATATTCAAAAATAAAGTAGAACGTTTTTGTATCTTTTTAATATTTTAAACAATCTACATGCATCACTGATTATTCTGTAGGATACAGTCTATTTTCCTCCACCAGAATCTTTTAAGAGAGAAGAAAAAATAAACACTCACAGTTAAGACATAGAATATAACCAATACATCTTTGAAACTCCCTGTGTGCCTCTCGATTGCCTCTTCTTCCTTTCCCAGAGGTAAGAACATTCCTGAACTGTGGGATACAGCTATTTTTAAGGCTTTTGAACTGCCATCATTTACTACTCGAGGTAGAAATGAGGAATGATAAAGTACATTTAAATTAATAATGTATATTTATGTAAGCAGTAAATCACATATTCCAGAAGTAAATGCTAAAATTATTTTTAGAATAGTTTACAGAGTTGGACAAGGCCACTTTGAAGAGTTTGAGAATAGCTAAAATTTACACTGAAATATTATTTACTATCAGAAATGCTCTTTCCTTTTTTTTTTTTTTATGTTTATTTATTTTGGGGAGACAGAGAGAGAGCGTGAGCAGAGTTGGGGCAGACAGAGAGGGAGACACAGATTTCAAAGCAGGCTCCAGGCTCCAAGCTGTCAGCGCAGAGCCTGACACAGGGCTCGAACTCACAAGCCAAGAGATCATGACCCGAGCTGAAGTCGGAGCTTAACCAACTGAGCCACTCAGGTGCCCCAGAAATGCTCTTTCCTAATAGAGTGATCTAGAAGCTCACCTAGAGTCTATCACTTTCATTAGTTCTCCTATGCAAACAACACACACAGATGAAGCCTTTTTGCTTTCCTGCTCTATCTAGCCTTTTAAAATTGCTCTCTCCCATCCTATTGGACAAGAACTTACTTCTATAAATTCTGCTGACTTGGTTACTCAATATCTTTTAATATGAAGAACTCCTTAAAATCTTTCCTGACAAAGGAAGATAAAGAAAGCAAGAGCAGTATATGGAACAACTGAGCCCTAATTCTAGGAGCATCAAACTTAGCTTGGTAGAAAGGTTATTCTGAAGAGACACTTGCAATGCAAATTATTCATTAAAAGATCTAAGTGTGAAGAGTGTGGAAAAAAATTGACAAGATTAAGCACTTATTAAAATGATTTTCAACTGAGTAGAGGACAAGAGATACTATAAAAGAACCTCAACTTCAGAGTTATGTAAAGGCGGCTTATATGTATTTCTACTTCCTTTTTACCTAAATAAAAAAAATAAAGCTGCCAGTTATTTTATCATCAAAAAAAAAAAAAATGGGTTTATTGCAATCTGGGACAAGAAGTTTGGGAAAACCACTGGCAAGAGTTCCAAACAAAGATAGGAATGTTCTTTTACACAGGAAAGCAGGAGGTTAGGAGGGCTGTTATAAACAGTCTCTGACTGGCTGAGCTGTTGGAGGCCTGTAAGCCTTTCTTTCTCCTGCAAGTATCCACCTGCAAGGTCCTCCTCTTCCTGCTGGGGTGTGCAACTGACAACGAGTGGCAGGGCAGGAGAGCTCCCCTTGCTGAACCTCCAACTGCATTCTAATGAGGATTCCCTTTATTAATCTTCATAGCGTATATGCCATGAGTCAGAAAATGAACAGGTAACACCGACCTGACCAAAATACATGTAATGTAGTACCTAGAAAAAGCATAAAAAATATTTCGAAACAGAGGATTATGTCTAACAGATCATTTCTAACCATGTTACCAGCAGACCGTCAACATCCCTATTTCCAAATACCCTGCACAGTGGGCAAAAAAAAGATAATAAAAACCCAAAAGCAAACAAAAACAAACCCTAGTGACATAAGAATAACAGCAGCACATTTACAGGACATCACCTGTCACAATTTTGTTTTGTTTTTCATTTTCTGAGAGAGAGAGAGAGAGAGAGAGAGAGAGAACGAGCGTGCAAGCAGGGAAGGGGCAGAGAGAGAGAGGGAGACACAGAATCTGAAGCAGGCTCCAGGCTCTGAGCCGTCAGCATAGAGCCTGATGCGGGGCTTGAACCCATGAACTGTGAGATCATGACCTGAGCTGAAGTCAGACACCCCACGACTGAGCCACCCAGGCGCCCCTGTTTTGCTTTTTTAATGGAACTGCCCCATCTGGCATCTTCCCATGACAATCCCATTTGGTACTTCAATTATTCAAATCTGTCAAGGCAAAGTATACGTGACGTGAGGAAACACATGAGCATCCTAACAGACCAAGTGCTGGTTTCCTGGTGTAATCTCTACAGAAGGTTGGACGGAAGCTTTGGAATGCCAGAATGAACACTGCCTCTGTCAACCAATAAAGTCCTATCCATATCTGTATGAAAAATGAGATTTCTTCCCAATGCAAGAAAACTATTTTGGCAACCAAAAGAAAGCCGATGGAGAAACCTGTGATATTATGATTTCTAACAAGAAATATATATTTGGTTTTTGCCCCCATTCCTGGCACTAAACTCCAAAATCCCTTGGAATTTCCGTACGTGAGGAGAGCAAACAATGTGTTTTTGTCATGTTAATGAGGTGACCTTTTGAACCCCTCTGGGTAACCTAAGGATGGGGGCTGGTTGCTAGAGGAACCAATCACAGGATCAGAGGGTTGGAACTTTCTGTCTCACCCTCTAGGGGAGGTGAGGGGCTGGAGATGTAATTAATCACGGCTACATAATGAAGCCTCCATAAAAACCCAAAGGATGTTCAGAGAGCTTCTGGGTTGGTGACCAGGTGAAGGTGCTGAGAGGGTGGTGACCCAGAGAGGGCATGGATGTTCTGCTCCTCCAGGGCCTTGCCCTTTGAACCTCTCATCGGGCTGCTCATCCGTATCCTTTACAACATCCTTCATGACAAACGGGTAAATATTAGTACACTGGTTTCCTGAGTTTTGTGAGCTGGTCTAGCAAACCTCTGCTTTATGGTCAGTTGGTTAGGAGCACAGGTGACAACCTAGAAGTGGGGACAGTCTTGTGGAACTGAGCCCTTAACCAGTGGGATCCAATGCTATCTCCTGGTAGTGTTAGAATAGGATTAAATTTGCAGGACCCCCAGTTGGTGTCTGCTGATGACTGAGTCAACTGCTTGATGGTGGAGAAAAAACATCAGAAAACCCAGTGCTTCTCAAACAAAGAAACAAACAAACCAACAAACAACAAGAAAACCCAATGCTTTTCTTGGCTAAAAAAAACCCCTAAGACTGAATTTTTCTATAGGCTTTCTCCTACTGCTCATGGGTCAGTTACTTTATAGTCCCAGAACCCCAGAAAAATAGGAATGTGGCTCAAACACCCTACTCCCCTGACCTGGGACCTTACTTGGACCTTACTCCAGGTCTCTTCAACTGGGAATGACTGCCTTGGGGGATGAGGTAAAAGAAAGCAGAACCTGGATGTTCTGTAAGATCTGAAGTGACCTGAGAAGGATTTGAACGTGCATAAAAAGATTTCAATAAAAATTCTGCAGTAGGGTTTGTCTTACCACATTTCATTTGTTTTCTGTGCTTTCAAAGGAGTAAATAACTAAGGTCCAGAGAAATGGCCACTTCAGATTTTGTGAAGAACCCAAGAAATCTTTGTGCCACTGTGAAAAACAAACTCCTTTGGTTCATCCCTTAGAAACAACACGTATTGTTTTCCTCCAAATTAAACTATCTGCTAAACTGTTTCCTTAAAATAAATTCAAGTTTTTCAAAGACTTGAGTTTTCCCCCAAGCCAAGAAAAATAACTGAAATTCAACATGCCTCCAGATTGAGAGAGACTTAAGAAATCTATAACTATGGTGGAAGTGATGGTATGTGGCTTCCCAGAACAGGTCATAAGAGGTGATACAGTGCTTGCCTACTTAATTTTTTTTTTTTTTTAACATTCTTGACTACTTTTTTTTTTTTTTAATTTTTTAATGTTTATTTATTTTTCTGAGACAGTGAGTGCACACACACGCCCGCTCGGGGGAGGGGCAGAAAGAGAGGGAGACAGAAGATCCAAGCAAGCTCTACACTGTCAGCACAGAGCCCGCTGTGGGGCTTGAACTCACGAACCATGAGATCATGACCTGAGACAAAGTTGTACGCCTAACCGACTGAGCCACCCAGGCACCCCAGTGCTTGCCTACTTCTAATCCAAACATTCACTTTGGGGCACGAGCGCAGCTGGAAGGACCTCGTGGAGAAATGGTGTATGTGCTCCAGCTGAGATCCCCAGCTGAGGGTCCGGCCAACAGCCAGCATCAACCACCAGTTAGGCTGGTGAGGGAGCCTTCAGCCTTCAAGTCTTCCCTGCAAAGGCCCAGACCTTACGGAATAGAGACAAGCCATCCCTACAGTAGCCTTCCTCAATTCCCGATCCACAGAAACCCTGAGCTTAATAAAACTTCTGCTGCATTATAATATACCACTAAATTGGGGATAGTATGGCATGCAGTGGCAGTAGGCCTCACAAAGAGTTCTTTCTGGCATAACAGAGACACACAGCCGGTAGAAGCAAAGGTTCAAACCCTGGCTCTGCCATTTGGGAGACCTGGGGAAAGTAGTTTCATCTACCCAGTCTCTCTTTCCACATCTATGAAATTGGGATAGCAACATTCCTAAGTAACGGTTAAGTAAGCTGATACAAATCAAGTGCTTAGCACACTGTCTGGTCCATGCAGAATGTCTAAAAAATGTTAACGGTTATTATTACTCGTAATATTTTTTATATCAAAGACTAGACTTTATTTAATGACTGACCACACTGAGTGGCAACCCCTGTCATTCCAAAATGTGATTCGCGCTGCTTAAAACTTTTCTGGATTTTTAAAATTTTTCTCTTAGTTTTTGTGCTATGTTAGAACAAAATATAGGCTCATTAACATATAAGCACACAATATTTTTGACCCAGCTGATGTACATCCCTAAAATCAGAGTCCTTACTTTATAAGCACACATTTTTACTTCGAATCATGTATCTTACAAGGGTATTTCAAAGACATCAACATCAGTTTCAGAGTATAAAGACACAAAAGCTGTAATCACAAGAAAAAGATTCATAAATCTAACTACATTAAATATTAGAATTTCTGTTTGTCAGAAACATAACTGAGAGAGTAGAAAGACAAACCATAGTTTAGCAGATACGTGCAATATACATAATAGACAAGGAACTTGTATTCAGAACAGACTGTTGCAAATCAGTAAGAAAAAGGCAGACAACCAATAAGGGAATGGGCAATAGTACACAAACAGGCAAAAAAGATACTCAACCTCATAAATCATCAGGAAAATGCAAATCAGAACCACAACAACATACCTCTACACACCTACCAGAACGATCAAAATTAAAGACTGACAATATGAAGTGTTGGTCAGACTATGAGCTGGTATAGTCACTGTAAACTGGTATAACCATTTTGGATAATTGTTGAGATCTACCAAAGCTGAATATATACGCGGGCCCTATTACCCAGATATTTCACTCCTAGGTATAAACCCAATGAAAATGGACTCAATTTCATATACGCACCAAAAACACGTAAAAGAATGTTCAAAAGGCATTATTCACAATAGCGGGAAGATCGGGCAGTAACCCCAATACCTATCACTAGTAGAGTGAATGAATAAATTGCCAGTCTCACAATGGAATACTATATGGCAATGAAAAGGACGGTGTTAGTTCTACATTACATTACACACAATGATGATGAGCCTGATATAAAAGAATATGCACCAGGGCGCCAGGCTGGCTCAGTTGGAAGAACATGTGAACATGTGACTCAGTCTCAGGGTTGTGAGTTCCAGCCCTGTGCTGGGTATACAGCTTACTTAAATGAATAAACTTAAAAAAAAAAAAAAAAAAAGACTATGTACTGCATGATATCATTTCTGTTAAGTCAAAAAAAAGGCAAAATCATGATGTTAGAAGTCAAGATGGTTGGAGGGGCAGAGGAGAAAGGGAGCTGGTGCCTGGGGGCCCCGAGAAGAGTGCTGCAGAGGGGCTGGCAATGGCTTATTTCATGGTCTGAGTAGTTAAGAGGAGGAGTGAATGTGACTCATTGGCCAAGCTGCACACTTACAATTTATGCAATTTTCAGGACATATACCACCTTAAATTATAAAGTATTAAAAATTTTAAAGAGAGAGAAAGGCTTAAGAGAGTTTTCAATCAAATGCAACATTTGGACCTTGTTTAGCTTCTGATATGAACAAACTAACTCTAAAAGTATATTAAAAATGTTTTTTAGGGGCGCCTGGGTGGCTCAGTCGGTTAAGCGGCCGACTTCGGCTCAGGTCATGATCTCGCGGTCCGTGAGTTCGAGCCCCGCGTCGGGCTCTGTGCTGACGGCTCAGAGCCTGGAGCCTGTTTCGGATTCTGTGTCTCCCTCTCTCTGACCCTCCCCCGTTCATGCTCTCTCTCTCTCTCTGTCTCAAAAATTAAAAAAAAAAAAAAAAGTTAAAAAAATTTAAAAAAAAATGTTTTTTAATGTTTTTATTTATTTTTGAAAGAGAAAGAGAGACAGAACACGAGCAAGGGAGGGGCAGAAAGAGGGAGACACAGAATCCAAAGCAGGCTCCAGGCTCTGAGCTGTCAGTGCAGAGCCCAATGTGGGGCTTGAAACCATGAACCACGAGACATGATCTGAAGCAAAGTTGGACACCTAACGCACTGAGCCACCCAGGTGCCCCTAAAAGTACATTTTTGAAACATTTAGGGAAACACTGGGTATTTCTGGCCTAGGTATTAAAACAGGACTCTTAAAAAATTCAACATACTTATGTGGGTAGCTTTTCTACTTAAAGAAGAAAAAGTATAGTAACACCATTATACATTTTTTTTTCCAAAGTACAAAAAACTTACAGAACCAGAGCTATTTCCTAGATAAGGCAAACTGAGGTATACAGATAACTATCAGTGGCCATTTCCTGAGCACCTAATACATGCCAGGTCATATACCAAGTGCTTTATGCCAAAGCCAATTTCCTTCTTTGTCGTGTTGTGGCACCTACCCCTCACTGTGCCATGGTGGAGTTTCAGAACAGAAGTACCAACACAACTGTGTTTCTAAGGGAAAATGGTTCAATGTCATATAGTTAGAAGGAAACTCGGTAACTTGAGGAAAATATTTTGTCATCCCATCTTCCATCTCCAGCCAGTCACAAAAGTGATACTGGGGGATGTAAACCAGGGAGAATTCTAGAACTGCAATATTAACACTAAACTGAGGATGATCTAATGTTTGAAAATCCTGAAAGGAACCTTCTAGTAACTGTGGGGCCAATGTCCTAAACATCAGGTATAACTATAATGGGTATGTGCTTTAGAACGTTCCTTACTAAAGCACTGAAAAACAAAGTTTGCTGATTTGGTAAGACTGAGGCGGGATGATGCCTTTTTCATCTTTCCCTGTCCTCACACAAGAACGGAAAATAGCTCTCCTTCTGTAATGAGGACAGAGTTTCTGAGATGCCTGTACACCTGCATGAGCAGCAGGGGAAAACCAGCCCCTTTGATGCACCAGGAAATATGCTGGGTGCTTAATACACATAACCTCATCCAATCCTCACAGAGCTTCATGAGCTAGGCAGTATTCTCCCGTTTTGTATGGGAAAGGAGGCTTAGCTTGGAATAACCTCCACAAGGTCACCCAGTTGGGCAAAGGAGGTCCGTGGCCCAGGCCTGAGACTATAAAGCAGAAGTGCTACACAGGACACTAGGTTGCCTTCAAGGCAGGCAACACGGCACGGGGACCTCAGCTGTGACAATACTTCTACCTGGGGATAGCATCCCTTTTGTAAAATAAATAAGCTATGTCTGTCTGTCCAGGAACAGGATTATGCTTTGTTTTCCAAAATGAGAGGTAAACAGCATTTTTAGGGGGTTGGTGGGGGGTGGTGTCAGACAATGAATCAGTGGGAGGGGACGAGGACAGAAGCCAGGCCAATGAGTATTAGATAGCCACCACTTACTGGGTGCTTAGTTTGTGCCAGTACATCACGTATGCTGTTTAGTTTAGTCCTCACATCTACCCTGTAAAGCAGGTGCCTTAATTATCCTCATTTTAGAAAAGACAAGACCAAGCATAGCAGGGTGAAATTGTTTGCTCAAGGTAACAAATGCCATAAGTCAGAGAGCTCAGATTCAATCCCGAGACTATCTGTCCCCAGAACCAGGGTTCTTACACATGAAAATGTACTGCCCAGATCACACAATAGGTTCCGTGAAGGATCGGAATGGCAACATAAAAAGTAAAGGCATGAGCAAAGAACAGTTATAAATATTGCAGAAAATCTATTACAAAGCAGGCACATTCAAACACACACCACACCTGTTCTGCCTTTGCGCAAAGACTGCAAGTTGTGCAAGAAGGCACTCTAACTCTGAGGAGTTCACCATTGCTCCCGGTGAGTATGTTCCTTAACAAAAAGTAGGTAATCAGAAATGTGTAGGGTATGGATTCTGAGAAAATAAGCCCAAACTCTGACCAGTAAGTGTACCAGGCAGCAAAACTGAATGAAGCCTACGTGCAATAAGCCAGAAAAACTACTGTGATAACTTAGATCAAATTAGATCTCAAGAAGGCTATGCTTACTAGCTTAGCTTAAAACGAAGTTTATGACCAGGAACAGAAAATCCTAGAAGCATACTGGAATACGGTGTGTTAATTCACAGTGCTCTGTAGACTGCAAATCCTATGTGGATTTAAAGTATTTAAAAAAGGAGTCACAAGATTTGACAGTTGGAAAATAAGACTTATGAGAAAAAGCTGGTTGTATTTACAGGGAAGGGGGATGTATGACATTTCTTCTGAGACATAAACACTCAGCCAAACCCAGTGACAAAGTGTAGTGTGTATAAACTTGGAAAATAACACGCTGAGACTTCTCTGCTTTAAGAGGAAAAGGGTTCTCAGAGTGCACTGCCCACTGGCAGGAAGACTTTAGGACAATTACAACCAATCCTAGGAGTCTGTGAATACTTTAAGAACATAAGAAAACACAAACCCCAGGACACCAAAAACCGTCAAGATAAATCTTTAAGCTATACGACTAACCTACTCAAGTAGATGTGAGACTTTCCTCTACAGACTTGGAATCAATCATTAACCTCTTCTATCCTAATTGTATTCTTGAGAGTTTACTTGTTTATTGTTTGTCTACAGGGTTCATGATAGAGGGACGATATCCCTTTTATCATGACTACAGTCTAAGAGCCTAGCACAGCTCCTGGAACACAATTATCTGCTCAATAAATTTTTCTCAATGAATTTGAATGAAGAGTCTATATCTAATTTTATTCTTGCCTGGATCACATGAATTGGCATGGTATGTCATTGAATTTAAAAATAAAGATACCCAAAATATAAAGGCAAAGCCTTCTCCTATCAGATGAACTAGCATCCCGTTTTCATAATGTTCTCCTAAATACTTTCTAGTGCAAATCATAAATGATACATGCAAATACCACCTATCACTCTCATATGTATTTTCTGGCACTGAGTTACTGTTAATAATGGTTAATGGCCTTCATTGTACTCTGGGAAAACTAGGGATCCTAGTTTTAAAAGTGTTTGAAATAAACACAGACACACTGAGGCAAGGCCAAACACCTTCCACAGAATTACGAGTCTTTGCAAATGGACATACTGTCTGAAGAAGAGTGATTATAAACAAGTCTGCTGCTTAGGAAATTAAGCACATGCTATATATTAAAAGCCATATATAGAGAGAGAGATACACACTTAGAGCGTCAAACAATGGCATTTTCAGGCATAGTCCGTCAAGTCTTCATTTAGCTACTAATACTGTGACCCCCCACACCTACTTGTGTCATACTCATACCATGGCTGGGGACACAAGTTAAAATGTGAAGCAGATTTTGATAAGCAGTTGAAACAGCTCATGCCCGTGGCCTAGCACGGTTAGTCACGGTGACATCAGTTTTGAGTAGGAACCTGACATTCCATCATGGCTGCAAGCGCAACAGATTGCTCTGTGGCAGCTGGACACGCTTCCGCAGAAACGTTTGTACCTTTACCATACATAAACAACACGCAGTGCATTCTCAAGAGGCGAAGTTTACTTAAGAAATGATTTCTACTTTTCTATTCAATCACCTGACAAGGCCTGTATTTCCTGAAAATATGTGTTAGAATTGGCTTTTGTGAAAAATCACGTAACAAAATTCTATTAAATGACAGCTTAATTTTCAAACACAGAGTTGTTCATAGGGAATTTTAGTTTTAAGCATCTTTTCTGAAATATTGACTACTTAACCCACCAAATTACTGAACTGAAGTCTAAGCACTGAAAGTCTGCTATGATAATTTATACCCAACTGAAACTGAAAACATATCTGACAGAAGTAGACATTTTCCTCCATTTTAACTAGACAAAATGCCTATTGTCCTAAGACCCAAGCTTAAAGTTCATGTTCCTTAACAAACACTCATGAAACCAGTAGTGAGTTTCTTTGCACACAATCTGTGTTCAAATAAGTGTTATGAATCTTTAACTATTTCTACTTGTTTCCTTTACTATAAGATATTCTAACACAAGCATTAAAGCTCTATGACCGTCACACTCACCTGTATGGCTTGTCAGAGTTATGGATTCGCCGGTGGTTTCTGACACCAACGTAGGTTGTACTTGTATAATCGCACACGTCACATCGATACTGTTTCTGTACTGAAGACTTACTCCCTAGACAAGGGATTGGAGAGCTTTAGTGACATACTTTGATTAGATAGAAATGACATCATCTCCACTGTAAATGAATATTTACAGCACATTGTACCAACATTTCCAACAAGGCCTTCTCTTTTAATAAAGTTAACAAGTTTGAACATGGTTTTCCAGTTTCTCCTGCAACTGGACTATCAGCAGATACAAAGCGAACGTCATCTCACCTGCAAATATAGATACATTGGCTTGGTTTCTGCATGACCTTGTACAAAATGCTACAATAAAATAAGCTGATGCCAGCTGCCCTGCTGACTGCAGCAGCTGAATTAACCAGAGATATACTGTTAATTTGAAAAGTGTTAGTCTAATTGATATTGGATAAACTGTCTTAAGGAAACACTGATTTGCCAACAAGCTGTGATCTAACACTATAATGCAATATTACACAGTATGGCTACATAGCATATATAACAAATTCAATATAAAAAGCCCAAAGCTTGGGGCACCTGGGTAGCTCAATTGGTTAAGCCACCAACTCTTGATTTCCGCTCAGGTCATGATCTCATGGTTTGTGGGATCGAGACCGGTGTTGGGCTCAGCATGGAGTTTGGAGCCTGCTTGGGATTCTCTCTCTCTCTCTCTCTCTCTCTCTCTCTCTCTCCCTGCCCCTGCCCCTGCCCCTGCCCCTGCCCCTGCCCCGCTTACACTCTCTCTCTCAAAATAAATAAATAAAAGCCTAAAGCTTTTTCACCCTATGGGTTTCCTTTGTTTATAAAAATGTCAGGTACCAGTGCAACAATGGAAGGAAAAACAACTGCAGATTATTAAGTGCTATATAATATAGCATATGCCTAGCAAACTGACATATTACAAGGACAAATGTTATCACTAACATGAATGTGCAGCCCTCTGAAATTCAGAATATATGGATCCGATTGGAAATAGGCCATGTCACCACACTTACTCTGCACCAACAAGGCTGGGTAATTTAAATCAGGGTAAGCCTGAGACAACACAAGCTGAATGATTTGATCATGTAAAACTGTTCCTGAAGATATTCAACACCTTCTTTACTCTTCTGTAAGCACAAAGTCTGTGGGCCATTCACAGGCCGATGGCTTTACATTCAGAAACAAAGCAAGCATGGAAACCTAAAGAATAAGGCAGAGCAGCAAGGAAGCTTAGGTAGAATATTAGTGCACAGTGCATAAACGTAAAATTGGTGGCAGAAGAGAATCCCACGCTGAAATTTTAACAAAGAAAATTCTTAAGTTAAATTTAAGCTTTCTAAAATTGAAATTCTCTTTCGCCTGTAACTACTTTTGTCAGGCAGAACAAAATGTCCTAATTTCCTGGTATACGTCTACAACATTAATATACACTCTAATCATAATTATAATGTAAGTATCGCTCTTAATTGCTAGGTTAAAAACTTGGACTTGATTATAAGTGGCATTGTTCCAAATACAGTTTTTTTTTAAAACCCTGAAAAAAATGAGGTGTGAAATATTGGATAATGGTTTTGTGTGAGAAATATTACAGATCAATGACAACTAATAAAAATGACAGATGGAAAAACTTAATATAGCACAGAACGAGAGCCTGTGCTACTTCCAGCAACTGTTTCCGATGGAAAGAATACACGATTTAAAGTTCAACGATTTGGGCTTCGTCCTTGCTCTTCTACCTAGTACCAGGATGATCGTGGGCAAAGCATTTCACCTCCTGAAGACTCGGTTTTCTCATCTACAGGATGGAAATTCTAGAATCTCCCAGCATGGTTTATTGAGTAAGCTTTAGGAGGACTCTATTCTTCCTTCACTGCAGTCTGTACGTCACATGCAGGTCTGTGTCAGGCCTCTGACCTGTCCCTTGCTGTAGACTCCCTGAAGACAGGGATCTGTGCGTTTTGTTTACATTGCATCCCCCGGGGTTCATGAATCGTATGTTTGCAATAACGAATGATTTCATTAATGATGTTTGCGAAGGAACATCATATGAGAATGCTTTGCCCGTGGCTCTAACACAGCACGTGTGCTCTCCGCGGACACAGCCATCATACGGTTCTGTCTTCCTCCAGGGCTGGGTTTCTTACAGGCAGTGAGGCCTTCACCGTACTCCCTGCACCTAGCTTGGTATCCAGCTCGGAATGGGTGCACCATGCCTTCTGGCAGAACAATGTCTGAAGTATGTTACACTGGGTCTCTGAGTCAAAAACCTGTCCCAAGTTATCTGTGCCATCATAATGGGCAGTGGCTGGGGACCACTGAGGCACGCTTCCCCCAACTTGTCCAGCAAGTTTACTACAAGGCTAAAAAATCTAGAGTAAAACACGAATTATTCTGACCTTCTTTGTGAGCTAAACACTTGTTTTTTGGCTCAACAACCAGATTTCAAAAGTGCTAATACGGAATTCATCAAGTATCGGTGTAAGTGTGCAGGCGGTTATCAGTCACCTGAATTGTTGGACCACTAGGACAGAGAAAAGCAAATGGAGTGAAGTGAGAGAAAAACAGACATGGCAGCAATTTAAAATCCATACATTCAACCACGAGAAACAGCAGGACGCACCAAGAAAAGATGCTGTAAAATGGAATATGGTGGACAGGTGCTGTCGCGGTAAAGCTCAAACTGGTTACTTTACTTTTGAGCTGACATTTTAATCTTTTTTATTAAAGTTGTGAGTTCTAATTTGTTAACCCATTTGGACAGTTTTATAAATTACTGCTTTTGAAGACGGTGCCAGAAAAGACATATTCCGCCGCTACTGTTAACCGCACGCAGGTGGTGCCACTGAGTAGTATTTACTTTATTCCTTCATTAGGGATTTATGGTCCAATGACATCAAATGTTTTAATGTCTCCTTTAAGGGGATATGGAAACATAATGAATTAAAATAAAAGGAGGCATTTAGGGCTGTTTTGTAAAAAGGAAACAAAACGGTTTTAGCTCAGCCATCTCTTGCAGAAACAGATGCTATGTCATAAACTCCTTTTGTTTTGGATAGTTTTACAGGGATGACATCTGTCTGACAAGGGAATTTTGGTGCTACAGTGGTGTCAAAATCAGTTCTTTCAGAAACATTCTTGAATCAGTTATGCTTTCTGGGGTATAATTTAATGAACCATTATGGTAAAACATTTTACTCTGCAGTCGTTTCTAACTTTAATTCTTAGGAAGTCTAAAAAGGAAAGTCACCCCAATATGTTTTATTTCCCATAAACACTATGCACCGCACTTGAGACATTTAAAGTATATCAATTTGAGAGAGCTGATGCAAGGAAGCACAGCTTATTACACTTTATCCCTCATTCTCCGGATGTGGCATCCGCTTTTTCATGGAACTCTAATTAAATCTTTTGATTCTAATATTCCTATTAGCAGAAACTCAGCCGACTGGTACCTAACTAGTACACAAAAAGATCTTCTGTTTTTTTGGCTTTTTTTTTTTTTTTCTTAAATAATGCAGATGAAATCTGGCAGTCATACTTGGATAAGAATAAGATCACAGCAGGAAGCCTCACTTACAGTTTGAGGTGGGGGCCCTGCCATCTGCAAAAGCTGCTATATTCTCAGTGGGTCAACTGGTACTGAGAGAGGGGAGGGCTTGCTTTCCACACTGCAGCTTCCCTGGCTTGCTGGGGTGTCACCCAAGGGTTTGTGATGTACTTGGCTCTTATAGGGCAGCATAAATTTCAACGTGTTATCTACCTACACAGTCGACTACTTACTAATATAGCATTTCATTTAGTGCTCAGAATTACCTCAGGAACACAGGTAAGATTCATTCACATCCACAGTATGAAAATAGAGAACATATGCGGCTTTAGTCCTGAAAATAACTAAGGGCTTTTTAAAAAACCTAATACGCTAGTCAAAAAAATGCAGATACCTTCTTGAACACCTTTTCCATCAGCTGTATCACTGGAAATTCTTGACTCATTAGAAGCTGCTACTGACAAGGTATCTGGAAGGCTGTGTTGCTCTCTCTCATGGTTCCTCAGTTGACTCTAAAAAATTGAGAAATAGTCCCACATAACTTTCAATAAATATACTTGCACTGTTACTAAGAGACTGCTGAAGCAGTTAATTGCTTTCATGGCCTGGTACCTAGAACACATTACCAATATTTTAAAACCAAATGTGCTAAAAGATTATCTGATTTATTTGACAGTTTACGGAAAGAAATACACTGGAGAAATCACAATCTCATCAAAAAGGCAGTTCTTTTTGCATTCTCCAAAAGCAAGCCCCCACTATCTTCAGAGGGGTTTCTGCACGGCACGTGCGTGCTTACTGAACCACTGGCAGGCCCGGAGGAGGGAAGAGCAGAGTGTTTGGAATAACCCGATGCTTTCACAAAAATAAATCCAACCAGTTACTGCTGGACTCCTGCTAATTCTTGCCTTTCAACACCAGCTAACGTGTTGATGAGTATCTTCTTCCTTCACCACCACCCCCACAAATCAAGAGTGCAGGAACAAAAGAAACTTCTGGAACTTGGTTTTACAGCCCATTTGGATGTGCTGCTTGTCTAGCAGCCTGAGGCCACTTCAGAACACCATGAGGGCAATCCAAGGAGGCAGTATATCTCAGACTCAAAGGCTGAGAGAAGTCTACATCCCAGTTAGCCTTTTAGGATACTTTTTTCTTTTTTTTTGCCCTCCAGACAGTCAACTGGCAACACTGGAGAAGAAAAGTTCTAAACTAATGATTAAATGAATCCTGTTTCCTTTAGGAAGACAGCCATTTCATGCTGGTTGTTGGTTTTAAGGTAGTACATAGGATGAAAATCACGGTCAAAATCCTTACAGTCCCTTAACCTGCCCATTAAACACACGTGGCTCTATTTCCACTTTACTCTCTGTCATGAAGTCCAACATAGTCTACTTTCCCTCTTGCGAGGACACAGATTACTGTTGGCTGGTTGTGTGGCTGAAGCGAGCAACCTGCATTTTGGGGACATGGAAGATGGAGTTTGTTTGCATCGATGTAGGATTACATCTGGGTAAATCAACTGTTAAGTCCTTCCCCTGTACATTCTCTTGAAATTACCCTGCAATTTAAAATCAACACGTTTAAAAAAAGATATACACGCTAAAACACTAAAAGCAATAAACACAGACACTGTTAAGGAGGAAGCAGACGGGAAAACAATCCTACACCAATCCTGATGACCTAGATCTCAGTCCCAATTTTAATACTAATTAGTTGGGATCCCCTGGGCAAATTGCCAAACTTTCCTAGGCCTCACCTCAGATTCCTTATCTATAAAATGAGACGGCTGGACTCTCTGCCAAGTTCCCTCCTTGCTCTAAAAAGCCTAAGGTTCTCCGAATGATTTCATGAACCGATGCTTACCTTATAATGAAACGATTCTTCACACTGCTTGCACTGGTATATTCTTGTTTTGCAGTGGTTGATCATGTGGTTCTCCAAATCTTTGCTGTCGCCAGCTATGTGCTCACAGATAGGACACTGATAGGGCTGTCTCTGTCGATGGACCCGCAAGTGCTGCTTGATGTAGCCCTTGTTACCACTTGCGTAGTGACACAGGCGGCAGCGGTAGGGTCGATCGGCATTAGGGATGTATTCCACCACGTTGCTTCCCGATAGACCTGCGTCACTGTTGGGTTGGCACTGGGCGTTGTCCTGCAGCTCTTTCAAAATGTCATCGTCGGAAGCATTTTGGTCTGTCCTTTCCCTCAACTTTTCGATTACAGTCAGTAAGGACATGCTGATACCCGTCTTCACTTGCCCATCTGACAACTCCTGCCTACCCTCTGGGAGTGCTACCAACGTAGAGTTGCTTTGGTCAAAACCAGTTAATCCATCTGAAGAGTTTTTAAGTGGCGACATCATTTTAGAATAAGCCGCCAACGTACTGTCCACTTGCCTTTGTCCGGTATCTGGATCTAGAAGGTTTATATTCCCGTAGTGCCCAAGGTTGGCCCTTGTCAGTTCTGCAGCTCTTATGGGCATTGTGACGAGGGCTTCTGCAGCTAACGAGTGTAGTCGGAGAGACTCAGAATTTGTCCTTCTTCGGCCTGGTGGGGCATTCTCATCAGTAGCCAGTCCTTTGGCTATTAACTCACTGTCTTTCTTCTCTGGATTGCTCCAGCCTATGATCAGCCCCCCAATATCAACAGTACATTTATCAGCATGATAAACTTCATCTCTTCCTTCACCCCCAATGTGGGATTCTGTCGGGCTCAGGTTTTTTCCCTCTTCGATTTCAGCATTCATGAGGAAATGTTTCTGTGAAAGAGTTTCTTCAGCACTTGGCAAACGTTCTACTATCACGTTAACGTGACCTTTTTTATTTGGACTACTACTAATGATTTTCTGTGCGGATGAAAGCAGACTATCAGCGATCAGGTTCTCCTCCACATCAGATATCACCTCTAGCATCTCTTCCTCACTGGGGTCAAGGGTAACTGACTGAGTCAGATGAACTCCACCTTCTACACTCTGTCCTAAAGGAGACGAAGAGGATAACGGTTCTGAGCTGCAAATCTGTACTTGTACTGAAGGCCCATTGTGGATACTCAGTTCGTTGTCTCCAATAGCAATGACGACCGCATCCACCCCACCGGGTTCAGCAGCCACTGAAGAATCCAGCAGGCCTAGGGGCTCATTTTCATTTTCAAAGATCGGATAGGAGCAGTCAACCTCCCCAGCATGTTTCCAAGCATGTGTTTTCAACATTCTCTGCTGGCCACAGGTGTAACTACAAAACAAGCATCGGTACATGCCATACTGTTCATACGCATACCATTTCCTCTTACCCATTTCTGCCGTGGGTGCGTTTTGGGCAGCGTGCGTTTGCGCACTGTCCACACTCACTTGGACATCAGAAATGCTTTCACTGTTTCTTTCTGTGGGCCTCTGACACAAAGAGTTGGAGGGGCTTACACACTGCTGGGCTTTGGATTGAGTGTGACTGTTGGCATCGTTTTCGTGGTCATTTACCACGTGAGCTTCAAGTTCCTCTTGGCTTTTAGATGTAATGTGGCACTCTGAGCACATTAATATCACTTCATTTTGCTGACCATGCTGCTTGATATGATCTTTTAACACAGAAAACGATGATGACAGAAACTTGCAAAGGCTACACTGGTAAGACATAGTCTTCCCATCGTTCTGGGCAAGAGAGCCAGGGGTAAAATGTATCTGAGACATCTCTGCCCTTCTGATCCCAGCAGGGGACTGGGTTACTTTAGCTGGAATCTCACAAAGTTCTTGGGTTTCAAGAGAGTGCGTTGCAGCACTTGAACGTGAGCGTTTTTTCCCGATCAAAAGACATTTTTGTGACTTTTCATGTTCTACTATCTTGCTTAACTTCTGGATAACATGGATCAATGGATCTGTTTTAACTTTTCTTTGTTCATCAATTTCCAGTGATGAACTGATGACAGTTTCAGCAGTCAATATAGCTTCCTGTTCCCCAATATCTGGCACCAACATGGCAACACTGCTGCTTTCTTCCATATCTAGAAAGGATAATATACAACAGAAAGAAATATCGAGTTAGAGGTATTATAAGAATGCAATTATAGGAAACCTGAGCTACTCTTAGAGTTTAAGCTAATCTCAGTTATTTTCTAACCTGGGAGCTCCATTATCAGCATACCCGTATCCCCAGCAGAGACTTAAACTGCTTGGAACTTCTCTAGAGAATGTCATCCCCTATCAAGACTGAGGATGATCTTTCCATCTATTTCTTTCTTTGGAAATGACTTTAACGATATGCATATCCTTTTTTCTTCACTTTCTTTCCCCCAGACATCTAGCTGGACCCAATTAGCATGCCCTCTCTTTTGCGCAATGCCAAAAAACCACAAAAAACAAAAAAACAGGACTGCTGTTCCTTGACTGAAGGGACACAAGCATTCCCAGGGTATGTGGAACCACCTCAAGTTACCACAAAACCAACAAACAAAACTAACGCATGACTGACACAATTCTTGGGAGACAACTACTTATATCAAAGATAATTATAGTCTTATTATTAAAATCATAAATTTGTTTTTTTCACTCCATATCTTTGGAGTTATGAAAAGATAGTCTGGTAACCTCTTGTAAATGGCAGAGTGAATTTTGAGAAGTATGATGCAAACGAAACTACATAAAAGCAATGATCCAGTTCCTTCTTTTACTTCCTTCGATTGATTTCCCTGAAGATAAACCACAAACAACGCTGTGGTTTTTTCCTAGAGGCCATATTAGTGGTCAACTATTACTCATGCACGAATACATGTAATTTCATTTTCCTGAAAGGGAAAGGGGCATCAGAGAAGGAAAAAGACCTGACATTCTAGTTGTGTTTCAGGTCTAAATATTCAGAGTCCTTAAAAGGGGTTCTCTGTAAGTTCCAGCAATGCATTACAGCCAAGGAAGTCACAAAACAAAAAATACTCACAATATCTTTCTCCCTAAATCTTGAATCCTCTATTTCCTGGCAGTACTTTCATTTCAAACATTTCCTTTGGCTCAAAGTGAGATTAATTTGTTGACTTGGATCACATTTTTCAGTTTAGGCTTTTTTCCAGCAACAAGTTTTGTTTTTCCACATTTTAGGTGCATTCTGGAGTCTTACTCACAACATTCAATAAATGCCAGCAAAATTTTTAGTGGCACCAGCTATAGACCAAAGACCATACTATTCTTAAACCTCAATCACAGGCTCTGAATTCTTATTTTAGGAGGTGAATCATGGCTTCTCTCCCCCCAGGTGGCTGAATCAACATGGAAGGGCCCTTGAGCCCCTGCCAAGATCACACCGAACTCCTGCTGGACCTACCAGCACTCTGACCAGCTGCAGTGCCAGCCCTCCCGTATCTACTCTTGGCAGCAGTTAGAGCTTTTCCTCTTATTTTCTGCTCTTTCTGGCACACAAACTTTCTATATCTAGGGCCACATCAGGCAAAAATGCAAACATTTTACTCTCGGCTTTAGTACTGCTTCTTCCCTCCTTCTTGATACTCTGTCCAATGGGATCAGCTTTCGTTTCTTTTCCATGTCCAACTGCGCTCGTGGCAGGGAATGCACCCAACAGCCATTACAACGATGACCACTACCCCAGCTCCCACAGACCTAGAAGTCTGGGTGACTGCGGCCCTTTAGCCGCTCTCCTCTCTAAACAACCTGAGGTCATTACCTCTCAAAAGACTATGTAGTTCCTCTCCATCTTTCTCAAGCAGAAAAAACAGTATTTTTAAATCTCTACACTCAATCTTAAATCACTAAAGAGGGACCAGTGTGGGAACAACTTGTTTCTTTAGGAAAATCCTTTGTGACGTCTTAAGTCACCTTATTGCCTGAGAATTCCACAATTTTTCGGCCAAGGGGAGCTGTGGCTGTTTCTGTGACTAATGATTTCACTTTAGGACCATTCACTTAAGGCTTTATTTCTTTCAGTTCAATTGTTAAATGGGAATTAGTTAAATCATTGTTAATAACAGAAATCCTTGAACATTCAATTTCTTGCCCAAGATTTGGTGGTCTACTGTAGATCTAAGGTCTCCTCCTCCATGAAATATGACATCCATATAGGCTGATTGACAGTCCGCAGGTTAATGAGTGAATATTTGCTCAACAGACTTTGCGTACCCACAGGGTTACAAAGGTGACTCACGTGGTCCCTCTTTTACCTAATGACAGAATAGGAAAGAGAGCAGTGCAACTGCTCCCTGTGGATATTTCAGTGCGCACCTTAAAAAGAGTGTGGAATGAAGAGGAGGAGGAGTTCAAGTTATCTCAAGAAAAAAACTAATACAAAAGAAACTGACAAAACATTCAGATTTGAAAAGCTGTGTCTGCTCAGGCATTAAGAGCTAATGGAAATTTGCAGCAGATGCTCCAATTTTCCCTGAACATTTATGTAAGTATCTCATTTTAGAGGCTGCATACATTTGGGGATAAGTACAGAAATGGCAGCTATAAAACAGATATGACAACATAAAATACATCAAGAAACACCTGAAAAACCAGTTTGGGTCCACATGGCAGAATCGATATATGAGTTAAATCTCATTAAAACAAAAGTCTCTCTTAGAAAGGGTTAGATGAACAGTTCATAATTAAGTATACACAGGGAGGAAGGCCTGTGACCTTAAGGCCAACTCTTTAAATTTTCACAAAAATTTCTCTTAGGCCACCAATGTGCATATATATGGGATCCTATGTCAAGTGAAGTAAAATTTATTTGGAAAAAAAAAAAGACAGAGAGATGAAAATAAGGGTACAAACACAATCCCAGTGGCTCAATAATGACAACACAGATTATGATCATCGGCATACTATCGAGGGCCTTCACGTGATCAATACAAGTACATGGTCAGGGTGGGTGGAGAGGGTAGGAATAAAGCAAGAATAGCAAATTTTGTAATTAAAGTTTAGTAATAAGTATCTAGGAGTTCCTTACACTATTCTTTCTACTTGTGTAAATATTTACAACTTTTCATACTAAAAAGTTACAGAAAAAATGGTTATGTGTCAGGGTGTCTGGGCGGCTCAGCCGGTTAACTGTCTGACTTTGGTTCAGGATGTGATCTCACAGCTCGTGAGTTCAAGTCCTGAGTCGGGCTCTGTGCTGACAGCTCAGAGCCTGGAGTCTGCTTCGGATTCTGTGTCTCGCTCTCTCTCTGCCCTTCCCCTGCTTGTGCTCTGTCTCTCTCTCAAAAATAGATAAACATTTTTTAAAAAAAACAGTATGGAAAAAAATTTAAAATCACAGTACTAATGGTTTAAAACAGAGTTGAATCGATAGGACAAACATGTTTAGAAGTTAAAAAGAAGTAACAGCTTTTATATACTGTAACAACAGTACACAAAGTAAAACAGTCAGAAGGCAACAGTCAATGACCAAATCCTAACAAACCGAAAAGCTAGTTTTGGTCTAGGAAAGTAAGCAAAAGGTTTTTGAAGAGGTAAGACGTATACTGTATTCTAAAAGACGGCCGCGCCAGATGTCAACCATTTGTCCCTCTGGGCTCACTGCCTACTTTCCTCCACTCTGCTCTCTGCCCCAGGAGGTATATTACATCAGTAGGCTCCTATGCCCTCTGGTTTCTGATTGCGTTATGCCAATGGGGAGCCATGAGAGGAGATCAGAAGGAGGCAGCATAGTGAAATCAGGATATTCATTCCCCTAATTCCCTCCCTCTAGGTCAGCTTGGACTGGCCATGTTTCTCAATGGAAGACCATTCTCTTCAGGCAGGGGGCTCTACAAAACTCTCCTGGTTCTGATACCTCTCTTCCTTCTGATGCTGCTACCTCCAGATAACTGCATTATCCTTGTGGTTTGTCTATACAAGTCCAACGCCTTTATTATGAGTATTTTTGTAAATACGTCCTCCTTGAATTATCTTAATTAGAATGCATCGTTTTCTCTTTTGGAATTCTGTCAACACAAGGGTAAGACTGACAAGGAAAAGAGCCACAACATTATCACGTTTCCAAAAGTGAGAATAAACCTTCCATCTAGCAGTTAGTGAAAAGATCAACATGGCTGAACAAGAAGGTTTACAGAAAGAGTAAAGCCTAGAGGCATTACCAAAGTAGGAAGCTTCTTATTTGGAATCTTTAGACATAACCACATTACACAAAATATTATCAAACTATTACAAATAAATAAATATAAGTTGTATCCCAAACCAGAAAAGTTCTAGCATCTTTCCCACTGAGTCTTAAATCTTTCCTAGACAACAGGACAGGTTTCTCTGGCCACCTGAAAGTAGATCCTTCCTATGGAATCTTTCAGAAGCTGAAATGATGTAAAGTGAAAAAGCAATTACCATTTATTTATATAGAAAAAAACCCCAAAATGACCTCTCTTAGGCTTTTCTGATATTTTAGAACACATCTTGCTAATGAGCGCACACGAAAAAATGAGATAAAGCACAGATGCTCACAGACACAGTTCAAAGCTCTGGCGCCTTGGTGCAGAGATTCCGAGTACAGTTCCTGGGCAGGAAAGGAGCTTGGTGGGGCCACGCTTGCTGCTTGGGTTACGTGCTGCCTCTATTAATGGCTGCAAAACAAACATTGGAAACTATTTTTGCCTTTGGTGTAAGACTGAAATCTTTAGATTTCTTTCAGTTAGAGAAATCAGGTTCTAATGTATGTCTTTCATATAAGCAAAGTGGCAGGGGCTACCTGGGTGGCTCAGTTGGTTGAGCGTCTGACTCTTGATTTTGGTTCAGGTCATGATCCCAGGGTTGTGAGATTGGGTCCTGTGTCAGGCTCCATGTTCAGCATGGATTCTCTCTCTCTTCCCCACTTCCCCTCTCGTGCTCTCTCTCCCCCACCGCCCCCAAAAAGCACAAAGTGGCAGAAGGCAAACTGTAAAAAGTGGGGGAGACCTGTATTCCAAAGGCAAAAGCTTATAATTAATGTCTTTCCCAAGAAAAGAACCAAATTATTTCAGTTGTCTTTATTTCCTGATAATTACTACTAGGTTTCTTTGTATATCTAATTAGTTCCTTTCAGTTATAGAGTATGGTTATCATAAGTAAAATCAAGTTGAACAATTCATGTGAGCCTGAGTAGGGCTGGAGAAAGGCTGTAATTTTCTGTGCATGTGCAAAGGCAGTTCAGTGTTATAAAAAACCTTTTCTTTCAGACTAAAAATTTGTTCTTTCCCAACTAGGCAAAGATATGAACTGTTATGTCCCTGAACTGTAAACTGCCTACAAAAAATCACCTTGAGATTGCTTACACATTATTTATAGATTTATCTTATTAATGTCAGCTATGATTCATTTGAATTAAAATCTCCTTAGCTTAATGTGATTAACTGCCACTAAGAAAAATATAGTGTAAATATCGCAAGAACATGAATTTTATAATCTAAAATTTCTTAGCTGGCATCTAGCCTGGGAGAATATTCTAATTTGGCAGCTAATTTGGCAGACCACGAAGACATAAGGTCTAACTAACATTAACCAGTATTAAGATTTAACATTTATTGAGCACCTATAATGTGCCAAGCACAGTGCTGGAGACTACACAAGTAAGTAAGAAGGAATCCTTGTCCTTGGAGTGCTCACCATCCAGGGGGCAGTGCCTATGTAGACTTTGTGTATTATTCATGAATTTCTGGTAACACTAGCCTCTTTTTTGCAGGTAAGGAACCTGAGGATCACAGATGTAAAGCAATAACTGGTTTAAGAACTGGAATCCAGGACTATCTGATTCTAAATCCCCTTTCTTAATACACCAATTTCTTTCTTATATCTCAATGAGGACAAATACATAAAATCAATACTGAAAAGAATTGGCCCCTTACAGCCCGGCTATATCAAACGTATTAGCCTGTTTGATCTTCATAACTCTGGAACAGGCCAGGTGGGTGTTACACAATTTTACAAATAAGGAAACACTCAGTGTGGTTTCAGTGACTTACCCAAGGTTACATGGCTGTTAAGAGGCAGAGCCAATGTCTTTCAAATCAATTCCTGAAATTAACACAGTCCCTTGGACCAATCTTCAGAATTCAGCTGTGGCCAAGAATGAAAGTACATAGTATCAAACATTTCTCTTTCTTGGTGAAACAAAGTAATGATTTCTTTTGGCAGTGAAAAATTCCCCAATATTCTATGTCAAAAAGACATTCAGAGGAATGTTCATGCAACCCAATCATGTGTTGCAATTTTACATAATTTATCTAGCAAGCAGACGTTACCACTTTGTACAAGTTAGAAAAAAAAATTGCTCTGGAAACTTCTCTCAATAATTGTGTTTTGTTTTGGCTCAGAATTTAATTGACTCAAAATACTACTGTTTACTGATAACACTTTCTAATGAATAAGGAACAATAAATTGCACATCGCCATTTTAATCTTAACCCAAAATGCCATCTAAAGGATGATTTTGCAAGCACAGTGGGCATGAAAAGATAGGACACAGTAGCTTGACCTATATATCTTCCAACGCAGTTTCCTGCTCTGGTCTTACATTTCTTTGCAGTTTCCTATACTAGCTAGGATGAATCTAAAAGATCAAATAAAGCCTATTCCTTTCACCTAGAACGCAGCTATCTTATCGATTACGGTTAAGTAAACAGTTCGTTGCCAGGGCAGAAAGCACGTCTTCGGTCCTCCCTTCGAGTTAATTTCAAACGAGTTGGTAAGGTAAAGGAATGAAGGGCCAGGCTCTCTCTCTTTTAATCAATAACGCAATCCAAACACTGAGTCAAAGCGGAGTACTGAAGAAAGTACAAGCTCAAGCAGGTGATAAATCCAGTAATTGCCTGATAAAAGAGATGCAGACTGATAGTAAATTACAGCCCACCACAGTAACTAAAAAGATCGCCTACGGGTTGGGATGACGGCCTCCGCCTAATTAATCATCCAAGCCTTCCACACAAACCATTCCCTCCGGATGCCCGTAGGTCTGAAGAGTGGGAGATTTTCCCACTGATCTCAGTGATCGAGAGACCAGTTCATCGAAAAGGTTCGTAATAGGGTCAGAAGGCTAGGATTTTCTGTACTAGCTTTTCCTACATCAAGAATTGGTTAAAGGGCTGGGGCGATCGGGGGTTGAGAAAAGTAACCAACAGATGCGGTGAGGACACCGTCGTGAGCTTCACCGCGGCTGGCCTAAGCGGTTTCACAACCGCAGAGGAGAAGGAAGCAACGCCTCGGCAGGCCCGCTTGCAGACCAGGCTGGTGACAGTATGCGGAGAGCGGCAGGTTCCCCCCACCCCCCGCGGCAGGGCAAGCCAGGGTTCTCCGCAGGCCTCGCCGTGGGCTGCGTGGGCTGCGCAGAGCACTGGAAAGGGACGCGGAACTTGGGGCAAGTGGCGAGCCCCGGGCGGTGTCGGCCCGCTGAAGAGGAAGCAGGCGCCGGTAGAGGCCTGAGGGGAGGACGCACATGGCCGGCGGCGGCGCTACCTGCGGGCGGAGGGGCGGCCCCGGGGCGCTGTACCTGCGGTCGGGCGGCGGCTGCTGCTTCCGCGAGCCTCCTTTGGCCGGCTAGGAGCCCGGCCGTGCCCTCGCCCTCGTCCTCTCCCACCTCTCTCCCGGCTCTTTTCCCTCTTTTCCCCCGCTTTTCCCCTCCTCATCCGGAGCTCCAAAATGGCGGCGCTGGGAACGGATCACGTGAGCCGCGGGCAGGTCAGGTGACCCGAGTGGCGGGCGGCGGGGCGGGGCGATGCTCAGGCCCCGCCCATGGGCATCCCGGGGCTCTCGGGCTGGGCGGGCGCGAAGGTACCCCAGCGGCCCGGGCTATCCCAGTCTTGGGCGGGTACGGGTCTGGGTAGACGACCTCCCAAGGCCTCTGCGTTGCCCTCTCAATGGTCACCTGGGCCTAGAAGTCAGTGTCTCTCCCCACGTCGCCCAAATCTTCTGTGGGCTAGCTTCTTCACCCCATCCCCTCCCTAACTGGCTTTTCACCCCACTGGCATTCTTTCAGCCTTATGCTCAGGAATATGTTACTGTGCTTGTTGGGCATGTTTTTTGTGGTGTTCTTGGCTAAAATGTAGAGGTCCCAGATAGGTTTGTGACTGGACTTCAGGTGTGACTGGTGAGGGGCAGGGCTAGCCTTGGGTCATCTGTTTACTTGAGAGCGAGAAGATTTTCAGGGAAAGAACGCATCCTAGGGGTTGTGGCCTGACACAAGCTCAGTCATTCTGAGGACACCATCGTGTTGGTCATTTGGCTCTTGTTTTTATGGGTGGCATACACACCAGGGTTATAAGCAGCCTTGTTTGAGTTCCACTGTGAACAGAGTAAAATACAAAGGGAGGGAAGCATTTCATCCAGCTTCACAGAGAACACTGGACTGTTTGGAACATTAAGAACTACACAGCAGGGAGTTTGGGTCTGGACTCACTAGGTGGGCCAGGAGCAGTAGGAAGGGAGCAAGCCCAATGGAGATAGCCCTTCATTGTTCATTGAGATAGCCCTTGGGGACTTCCAGGTACATTTAGAGGCTTTTGCAGTAGGCTGGGCTTTCACTTATCAAGTGGGAGAAATATCTAGCAAAACTTAGTCACTGTTGAGACAGGTCAGTAATTCTCCTTACTGTGTCTCAGGATTCAAATTCACCTGAATTGGGGGGTTGGGAAACCAGCAAAGTTAGCATTCTGCTATTCTACAGACTCCTTTGCTGATTGGGCCAAAGAGCTAAGGAGAAGAAAAAATAAAGTGTTGAGCAATTTTTGTTTTCAATAAAAGAGATTAAATAGGAGACTACCATGGAAGGGTGAAAGGAAAAAAAAAAAACAAGGAAAACCAGAAATACATGAAAAGGGGAAAGCAAGAACAAGCAATTAATGTGCAAATTTCTTTCCTTTCCTTGAGCTATACATATAATCTTAGTTTATAACCATCTGAAGAAGACGTTTTCTTCAGCAATAACTGTAATGTCCATGAATCTGAAAGTGGACACAAGTCAGGGAATTATTTGATCGGGGAAGAGTTTAAACACAAAGCAGAGGAATTGTAATCTAGGGCAAATAAGGAACTTCTAAAGAAGGGGAAGAAGATAAATTGGTTTGTCTGAAGTTTCTGTGGTATTTTTTTCCAGTATACGCCAGCTGTTTCCCGATGTCCCTCGTGCAGGGCAAGGTTCAATAGAACTTCCTGGCTCAGAGGTGTGGCCAGTGACTGGTGCCGTCTAATGAATTGCGTGTGTGGATGTGTCACCCCCATCCTGGAGCATTTAGTTGCCAGTGCACTCGCATCCAGGGCACCATTTTCCTGCTGCCTTGATGACTGGCAATGTTCACAATGGTGGCCACCCTATCAGCGTACATTCTAGAGTAGCGATGCCAAGCTGAGCCCCCAGCCGCCCCGCAATGGATATGTAGGGTGAGGAAGTCACTGAGGTTTGGAGCTGTTTGTTACCGCAGCATAATGTAGCCACATTGCTGACTGGCATTCTTCCTCCCTACACCGAAGTAGCAGGAAGAGGCAGAACCGATAGAAAGACACCATTACAGTCAGACGGCGATGCTGATGAAAGAATTAGAACCTTCATTCCTGAAGACAGAGAAGGTATGGGACGCAGAATCCAATAGGAAAACGTGGGCAACTTCAAAAAGCCAGTGGAGCAAAACCTCAGTAGTTTTCTTTCCTGTACGAGAGCTCTCCAGAAAATTACAGGGGATGTTTTTAAGTCAGAGGACTGCAAAGACATTCAGAGGTGGTTGCATTGAACTTGTGGTCATCCCACCCAACTCTTTGGAGCACCTTCCACTTGCCACGGAATGTTATTTATCATGATTTAATTAACCAGTCCTAGTAAGATTTGGTGTTGCAGATAGGAAATTTGCTCACTCAGTTCTCCAGTGCCTACTCACTGGAATCGGATTCTGTCTCCAGATGAGAGATGACCCGGATAACTGGGTCTTATCTCTACATATCTCATTATTTGCGATTGTTAATTAATGGATGAGGTTAAAGGTTTTGCTTCTAACAAGTAGCCTTGGGAAGTTACCAGGGAGTCTGCTTGACAACTTACACTGGAGCACCATTTAAACTTTGGGAGAGCTAAGGGCAGCGCAATAGTGAGTTGCCGAGGTGATGACTGGTTGTAAACTGAATGAGACACGGAACCCGTTGAAACTTGAGGAGACAGGGGCATCTGGGTGGCTCAGTCGGTTAAGCATCTGACTCTTGGTTTCAGCTCAGGTCAGGATCTCACGGTTTTGTGAGTTTGAGCCCCGCGTTGGGCTCTGTGCTGACAGTGCGGAGCCTGCTTGGGATTCTCTCTCTCCCCTTCTCTTTCCGTTCCTCCCCTGCTCGCATTGTCTCTGTCTCTGTCAACAATAAACAAATAAACTTAAAAAAAAAAAAAAAAGAATCTTGAGAAGACCAACTTGTTCCCAAGCCAGGATACTTACAAAGGACACCTTGTCTTTGGTGTAATAAGATTAGATTAGATTCCTTTTGACAGGATTAATCGTGTAAGTCTTTGGCACAGCATAGAAAATTGGAGGAGACGTGTTAGCCTGTATTTCTTCTAGTTGTAATTTTTATCATGACCTTAAAAAAAATTCTTGGAATATACTGCCTCAAAAAAGGAAAGATTGTGGAGGGGGGGGCGCTGAGAGGAGGAAAAATCAGAGTGGTGGCGTGAACTGAGATAAACACAAACATTTCCCCTGACTTTCTGTTTAGCTCCACTGGGACCGTGGGCAGGTGGGCTCCATGTTTCTGATGTGTTCATCCTGCCCGTAAAACAAGTTCAATTTATCTTTTTTTTTTTTTTTTTTTTTTGAGCTTCAGATGTCTGGTATATGGAAGTATGGAGTTTAATTATAGGAGTCCTCTGGATTCAAAATGGGACTTCATCATTAAGAATAATGGCAAGGCTTGATTTTATTAATGAATGAAAGGATTGCTTGATGTAAGTCAGAAGGAATGTAAGATTAAAAGACATGATAGATTATTATATATACAGCTGTCAGTAATAAATTAACATTAGCTCTAGGTTCCTTACACTTTGCATCCCGAATATACACCTAGAAATACTTCATAATTATAGTTCAGATCTCAAGAATCATCATAAATTATCTATCTGTCATTCATTCTCTGCTAAAAGCCAACAGACCTACATTATTTCCGCAGCACATTGACATCTAAAATCTCTGGTGCTACGAGGCACACATATTAATTTATTTCTTCCTGAGGACCTGAATAAGCCAGATGGGTACCCAGTGACCGATGGTGGCTAGGAAGGATTGGAGGTAGAGCCGGGGGGGGCATCTGTCATGAGAGTGAGGAGTGGCTCTGGCTAACGTTGTCCACACCTCGCTTTCGGCTCGGCTGTTTGGGGTCTGAGCCGCAAACTGGTTTCGGAGAGGCCCGCTGAAGGAGCTTCAGACTGCCCCGGCATCTAAGGCAGCCCTGAGGTCCCAGTGGTGGTGGTGGAATTCTGTATAGACTTCCCTTAGCCCCTGGGACTGCCTTATATGCAGGACCTGGGAAGAAGGACAAGAATCAACGGTGGTGACATCTAGTGGCTTACCTGGGATGTGCAGTCAAGCCACAGAGCACTCCAGTGGGAATGTCGAGCTAGCCCAGGTCCCACCTCCAGGCCCCTGAATCGGTCTGTGAGTTTGGTTTCTGGCAGAGATTGCCTGAATTCATGTTGATTTATGGTTGGGATCCAGGAAAGGCCCCAGCCGGCTGGGAGTGGAGGTGGAGATGGGCTGCGTTTGAGGACTTCGGGAGGCTCCTTCCAGTCTGGTCCGCATATGCACAGGCTGGTGAGGCGGCCCGGCGGGGCTCGATGGAGCTGCCGCGGAGCAGGGAGCTCGCCTCCGCCACACTGTCTCTTCTGCTTCAGCGCAGACTGGGTATTGGAACGCTCAAGCAATTTTCAGTCGTCTTTGTCAATAAAGTCAGTCTCTTTTCCACAAGGGGAATGAAAATGAGATTTTGAGGCCTCCAGAGGGCTGTCTCCTTTGGTCACTTTATCTGCCCGGGAGCCTCAGCTGAGGTGGGTGGCAGTTATTTGCTAAGTCCAAAACCCTGTTGACAGGTAATACCACCTGCTTCGGAACAAGACGATGTGATTATAATAGGATACTGTTAAATTCTTCCCAGAGAAGCGGTTTCCTTGACGCGGTGACCTTTATTGATGAGAGGGGCAGAGGAAGAAAATGAAAAGAAGGGGAAGAAGATGAAGAAAGACACTAAGAGGAAAAGCAACTGCTAATCAAACCGAGAGGGCCTGGCTAAGGGGTAATCCTGTGACCTAAAAATGTGTCGTTTGTTACTTTGACAGCTCCTCTTGAGATGATAGACTGGGGGAGGCCACTGGCATCATCATTAGCTGGCTGGGAGCTCCGCGTCTTGCTTCCTTAAGTCATCAGTACATGGACGCCCATAGATAGCGAGTAGTCTACCTTCTAGGCCCTTCCAGCTCTGAGCTCCTCGCGTGCTGGGGAAAACCAAGCATAAAAAACATTGTTTAGTTTTTGATCTCCTGGGATGTTTCTTTCATCGATGAAGCAACATGAGCGGGAAACCGAAGATGCACGTGGCACCCGGGGATGGTCTACGCTGCAGTTCTCATGCCCTTTCTGGCCACGACCCTCCAGCAAGTCATAAGGTTGGGAGGGCCCGGTGGAAATCTGTTGTGAGTTCGAAGCGACACATCCAGAATCAGGCACGAGTGGGGCTTCAGTGCACGTGCCAGCTCCATCCCTCTCTCACAGGCACCTCTCCCTCAGCTCACAGGTCTGGGCCACACAAGGAAGGAGATCCCAACGACTGCCTGAATGGGGTGGGGGGGGCTTGTGGAAGCTTGAGCTAAGTCTATGAATGGATCAGCTTGGTATGTGGAAGGAGATGGACCGACATGGATGGACGTGTGGAGTGAGAGTGGGCACTAGGCATCTGTCTGGGTCATGGAGACAACCCTGCCTGGCATGGAGGCCTGGCCATTGAGGGGCAGGGAGAGCTTTGGCCAGAAAGGCAGGCTGGGGCCGGGGCTGGGGCTGGGGCTGGGGCTGGGGCTGGGGCTAGGGCTAGGGCTGGGGTGGGACTGGGCTGGGGCTGGGGTGGGGGTGGGGCT
>NW_026057588.1:19146019-19189325 GCF_023721935.1 Panthera uncia
GGGACTGGGCTGGGGCTGGGGTGGGGGTGGGGCTAGGGTGGGACTGGGGTGGGGGTGGGGCTGGGACTGGGGCTGGAGTAGGGGTGGGACTGGGCTGGGGCTGGGGTGGGGGTGGGGCTAGGGTGGGACTGGGGTGGGGGTGGGGCTGGGACTGGGGCTGGAGTAGGGGTGGGACTGGGCTGGGGCTGGGGTGGGGGTGGGGCTAGGGTGGGACTGGAGTGGGGGTGGGGCTGGGACTGGGGCTGGAGTAGGGGTGGGGCTGGGGCTAGGGTGGAGGTGGGGCTGGGGTAGGGGTGAGGGTGGGGCTGGGGTGGGGTGGGGGTGGGACTGGGGGTGGGGCTGGGACTGGGACTGTGGTGGGGGTGGGACTGGGACTGTGGTGTGAGCGGGACTAGGGCTTGCCCAGGCAGAGACAGGCATCAGGCATCTATGGAGGGCCCTCCTGGTGCAGGGCCCTGTGTTATGGGCTCTGCTTGTCTTACTTCGCACATCTTTGTGGACTTAGCTCTCTGGTCATTAATTACATATGTAATCCCTGCCTTACCATCTGTCTAGGTTGGTGGAGAATGAGTTCCAAGAGCCCAGGGATCTTGTTAGTCTTGTTCACTGATATTCCCCCTGGCCTAGAATAGGGCTGGGAATATAGGTACACTGAATAAGTATTCATTGATGGGATGAAAAAGCGATTTCACTCAGCAGACACACTTCTAGGCGTGGACTTTATTTAAGGAGCTTGAAAGCAGTCTTTTGGGAAGATGCAACATCAGATTGAGAACTGAAGGCTAGGAGACAGAAGAAAGATGGCATCCAGTTAAGGACCTGAGAGCTGGCCTCAGAGAAGCCCTAGGAATCCAGGCTGTAGCCTGGGTTTCACCCCAAGCTTCAAAACCCGTTAGTGTTCACTAGCTGTGTGTGTTAAGGCAAGTTACTTAGCCTCTCTGTGCCTCTGTGACTTCATCTGTAAAATGGGGGTAAAGACACCGATCTCCTAGGGCTGTTGAAAAGTTTAAGGCGCATGATGTATATGAAGCACTGATACACTTGACCCATAGTAAATGATGAACAGACGATACATATTGTTTATTTATTTGCTTATTTATTATACTTTAAGTTTATTTTTATTTATTTATGTTTATTTACTTTTGAGACACACACACACATACACACACAATCAGAACACACACAGAATCTGAAGCAGGCTGCAGGCTCTGAGCTGTCAGCACAGAGCCTGATGTGGGGCTCGAATCATGAACTGTGAGATCATCACCTGAGCCAACGTTGGATGCTCAACCGACTGAGCCATCCACGCGCCCAGCGAGAAATATTATTATCGCAAAGGTTCAGATTGGAATGGTACAAAATGGAAGGGAGAGAGGGAGACAGGGACACTGAGCTAAGAACATGTAGCTTGTGAGGCTAATTGGAAACAGGGTGCGAAGGGGAGGGCCCGCGAGCATCTCTGTTCATTCAGTGTGCCCTCGATGGGAGGCACAGACAGCTCTTGGCTCCAATACCAATGACAGAGGCAAGCACAGAAGTCAGGGGACACACGGAAAAGATGAGGCCAGAATCATCCAGCTACTCTAAAATCAGCTCATCAGTTGTGGAAGTTGATGTGAGCCCAGTTAGTCATGTCACATATGACTACGTGGGTTTTAAGCCTATTTTTCCTAAACGCGGATTTTCTTGGCAACTGAATGCGTGCTAACACCCTAAGTTTTAGTTACATTTTGGTTAAGAAGTCCAGAAGACTTTGGACTTGGCTTTGAAAAATTGAAAGTGAATTGAATTTGCATTATTTAAATGGCTTATTCAGATTAACACTGCTATCTCTTCAGATTTAAAATTTCAAAGACTCAAAGATTTGATATTTTAGCAGCAACAATGACATCTAGGGGTTGGTTTCTACAGGTTTAATCTTAGATATCTATCCTCTGCATTTTGAAAAAATAAGGGTGCTAACATGTTGATTCAATCCAAAATGTCTGGACTGTGTGAACTTGGTTGAGGGCTAGGGCAACATTGATGGATCAGAGAAAAGAAAAATCTGGAAGTGGTTTCTGCTGTCATCTAAGAAAGCTACTTTCCTTCTAAAATTGCAAAACCTCTCATTTTGCTTAATATACTCATCTATATATTCATTTCCCTCCCCCCCCCCCCCCCCGACCTTTTCACCAGAAATATGCCATATTCCACTCTTTCTGTGGATGACAGAATTGCCTCCCTTGCATGGAGAGGGGCTGGGGTCTCAGGTTCTAGCTCCTTCCAGTTTTTTCCATTTCCTTTCGTTGATGAGCCAGTGGAAGGAATTTTTGACAGTTCACCTCATCTGTACCTTATGTTTTTACCAGATTCTTTTAAATGAGGGCTACATCATTCTCTTGACTATGGCTTTGACTGTCAGATTCAGAGGCAGCCTTTTGTCTGTTGTCAGCCAGTCAGTCAGTCAGTAAACTAATGCTGTTGATTGAGCACCTTCTGGGTACGGTCTTGTGTGTGTGTGTGTGTGTGTGTGTGTGTGTGTGTGCACCCCACTGGGGTTCAGGTGGGAATGAGAGGGAAATGTAAGGCAATATACATAGGTTTAAGCCCATGAAAAGCAATTTATTTAGAGGACACCAAACATACATGTTAATAGGAAATAAATTATACATGAAAACATCTATGAACATACTGGAAAAATTCACAAATATTCAGATGATATTTAAAGTTCCTTTCAGCATGAAATTTCTGTGATTTTTGTGCAGATCAAAATTAGTACCCTGTTATACTGATGCATAATAATGTTGGTGTCAGCACAAGAATTATAGTTTTTTTTTTCTTTTTTTTATGTTCGACTGAAAGTAATGCAAATAGAACCTATTCCTTGCATGGGTACCAGTTGACCCTCAATGTTACCAAGCTGTAAGGGTCATTTCTGGTTTGCAGGATTGTACAGAGTGGCCTGAGGGTAGTGAGACCTAACGGTACCCCTCTGGGGACAAACGCCCCACCATTTAACTTTCTGATCATCTTAAGATGAGCCAGGAAATCCTTTTAGTTTCCACCCCTGCTGTTGTCCTTTCCTTTTCTCTCCTTAGCATGTCTGCCCAGTTTCCTGCCTTAGCCAGCAGACTGAACAGAAGTAATGCATCGCCAGGCTGTCAGTGTCACCTTCTGAACAGTTCTTGGATCTTTCCCTTTCTGGTGGTGTCCAAAGTCTTCTAGCAAAGACCACCAGCCTCTGTGGTCCAACCTGACATTCCTGCATTCCTGGTCGCAGCCCCAGCCTCAGCCCCTCCCCCCCCCCATTCCTGGGGGTGCTTTTCGGTTTCCCAGTTGCACCAAGCCTGGTGTCCTCCTCCCTCTTCCCAGGCCTCTCTTGGTCTCCGCAGAGAGCCATTTTCTCAGGCAAGCCTTCCCTGACCTCCGTGACCAAGTGAAATGCCTTTGCCCTCCCTTTGCTGACTTGTGCCCTCTGGCTACAGCTCCTACCATGGCTACAGGGTATCTGCGTGGTCATTGCATCAACGCCAACCCCCTTCCATGAATGGCACATTCTGTGAGGTCAGCTGATGCGTGGGGTCAGCGAGGTGCCTGGTGCTGGTAGATGCCGATGAGGAAACAGACAGTGGATGGATGAGTGAGTGAGTGAGTGAGTGATGAATATAGTGGGGTTTGTCTTAGGTGACTGAGATCAAATCACTCTGTGACTTAGTGGTTCAGGCTGCTGTAACAGAAACCATAGACTAGGAGGCTTATAAGCATCAGACGTTTATTTCTCACGTGTCTGGAGTCTGGGACGTTCCAGATAAGGCGCTGGCGGGTTCAGTGTCTGGTGAGGGCCTGCTTCCTGTTTCATAGACAGTTGTCTTCTTGCTGTGTCTTTGCATGGTAGAAGGGGCGAGGGAGCTCCCTGGCGTCTCTTCTGTAAGGGCACTAATCTCATTCACGAGGGCTCCACCCTGATGACCTCATGACCTACCCCAAATCCTACCTCTTAATACCATCATCTCGAGGCTAAGTGTCAGCATATGAATTTGGGGGGTAACATGACATTCGGTTTGTAGCATTGTGTCTGATTGTGTCATCTGTGTAGATGACAGACAACATGGGTTACATTTCTGTGGGTTCTAGGACCTACTGAGGAGATTTTGATTTAGACGAATACTTCCAGTTACATTACTGGGCCCTAGTGTTGAGTATAGAAAGTTCCAGTTCTTTGAGTAGTCTCATTAGTCAAAGGTCCTCCTGCACATTAACACTGAAATGATGTAGAATGAAAGGGCCTCTGGTGTGGCCCATTTTGCACTGATGGAGGAGTTCGTCTGTGTTAGCTGTAGGCTCTTATAATCCAAACCCAGGCAGAGCCCCAGAATGGGGTTGCCCTTCTCAGCTCTAGGCAGGAACCGTATTCCACTCTCCCACAGAAGGAATTTTCTGAATCATTTGCCTCACTATCCTCAGGTAAAGTATAGTCTTGATGTTTAATCTATAAGGGAAAGATTATCAAGTGACATCTTGATTTGGAGCAGAGGTTTGTAATTTGTAATCTAGTTTGAATGAAAAATAGGAATCAACTCAAGGAGACCTAGTGTTAGTGCCCAGAGACCTCTCTCGAGGTATTTTTCTAATTATTTTTTGTACTTATCCTAGATTCCAAAGTCAAGAGAAATAGCAGAACATGGAGCACAGATTCTGGGCTGGACTCTCTGTGTCTCTTTCCTGGCTCCCTCACTTACTTAGCTGTGTGACCTTGGGCTTATCACTTTACCTCTCTGTGTCCTAATTCTTGGTCGCTAACAGGCAAAGAATAACGTTCCAGACCCACAGGCCTATCGTGTGGGTTTTATGGATGAATACCCTGGAGGGTCGTTTGAATAGTGCCCCTGCAGAAAGCACTATTTCAATGCTAGCTATGATTATTCCTTGAAAAGTGGTAGGAGATGTGCTTTTGCCTTTTCCAAGGCAGGGATTGGATTTGTGGCTTGCAACCTCTCTCATCCACTTGTGTAAGTTCTAAAGCACCTAAGGTGTACTCAGTGCTGAATAAGATGCCATGGGAAGCATCCCTGCATTTGGGGATGTTATGATCTAGTTGAGGAGAGGAGGGCCCTCTAACCACAACTGCAGAATGTACCGACTTGATTCATTCATTCAGCGAATACTTCTTGGGCACCTACTCTGCTAGGCACCAGGAATATGGCGGTAGGAAGGGTAGACCAGGTCTCTGGCCCTGTGGACCTTAGAACTGAGTGAGGGAGACGGAAGCAGACAGGTAATCAGGCAGACCCGTAGGTAGCATGGCTGTGCTAGGAAGGAACCAGAGCGGTGAGGGGGGCGGGGCGGTGGGCAGAAGGTATGGAGGGTGGGAGTCAGTCACTGCTTTAGAGAAATGGGGTATTTAGGAGAGGCTGCCTGGCGGAAGGCGAGAAGGATAAAATCCAGGAATTGGGGGACCACAAGGTGAAAGAGCCCAGGCCGAGCTACATCCAGCTCAGGAAGGCCAAGAGGCAACCCAGAGAGTCTGGAAGAAAATGAAGGGCATGGATTGGCAGAGCGAAGGAGGAAGGCGTTCACCCCCCTCTGGGTGGGACCCAGAGGAGGGGCCTTCAGGTGGAGCAGGTCTGCTTATTGAGTGCACCCTCCCTTTCGTGAAGGGCGTGGTGGGGACCGCATAAGGTGTCTACTGCTCATGCCCTGGCACTTGCCATTTTCTGCAGCCAGTGCCATGTCAAGCTAAACCCCTGCTCTTCTCCCTCTCAGTAGCGGGAGGCTGAAGCAGGTGCGGTGACGCCAGCCGAGAGCCCAGGAGCAAATGGGATTTTAAAGTTGTTAGGGGGTTTTGGCATCCAGTTCCCCGAGATGAACAAAGTGTCTTGTCTGGTAATTGCAATTAATGGTTCTGCTATTCAAGCATATCCGTCAATAAATCTTCTCTAATAACCGATTGGGCACAGTCGTTGCCATAGTTATGTCTCTAAATTGAGCCCAGGGTAGTTGGCCACGACACTGACCTTACTGGGGTCAGGCCTGCTTCCTGACTGTATGACTCCATATCCCAGGAATTAAAGTTACCCTCCAAATGATTGGCTTTGAGCCAGCTGAAAGACAAGCTCAGCCCCTCGCCTTAACTGCCTGGAGATTTCCTGTAAATCTCTTAAATGCTGAATAAAAGTCTTCGAAGCCCCATACCGTCAACAGTTGTAGTAATTAATCCTGTCCAATCCACTTTTGTACAATGACGGGATGTAGTCAGCAGGGGGACCACATGTCAGATCTGTGATCACTAGTGTTATTTGTGGCAGGCCTCACCTCAGATTCCCTGGCTGACGAGGTCAGTGCTTCACCATGGAGTCCTTGACTTCACTTCTTCCCTTCTAGAGAATTCCTTCCCCCAACCCCAAGTTCTGTCTTCAGGAGCCTTTGACTTCTCCCATGGGCCGTTATTCTGCAGCCACCAGGCTGGCTCATTGGTTAAGGGCTCAGATTCCTGAGACTCCAGCTGTTACTTCAGAAACCAGATCTGCTCCTTTTCCTCCTCAACTCATGACACACCTCATGTCCTCAGGAGATCTTGGCTTTCTAGAATGCCATCTCGAAACCAAGTAGGGTGGGGGTATTTTTAAATGTGCCTATTTATATATCTGAGTTGATTGCAGGTAATTACATAGAAGATGCAAGAAGGGATCTGGAAACAGAAACACTCCGTAAAAGGGTCTCACTTCATTTATATCTGTGTAAAATCCCTGGGGGAAGGAGGGAGAAAACAATGGAACCTTCTTTCCTGACTCTGGCTGGGCCCAAGGCTTGACTTAAGCTTTCCAAACTCTTGTTTCCATTTCTTTCCACGTTTGCTTCCTCCCCTGCCTTCACTATTTATCTCAGAGTGAATGCTAGAGACTTTTAGAGCTGAAGGGCCTCAGAGACCTGAAGGGCAGGGAGGTGGGGCCACCGTGGGGGCTCACAGAGCAGATGTGAGGCTCTGCACAGGTCCTGCCCCGCCTTCCTTCCTGGGGGGCTCCCTCTCACACGGCAGGCTCAGCGTGTTCACCCTCTCTCCGTGTGTCTCTGTGAGGACAAGGGAGAGGGATTTCCATATGGCATCCCTTTTTATATACCCCCTGCTTATCATTTGGCCTATAGCTTTTCCATAGCCTCCGAATATAATAAAAATGATGGTGTCTTTTAAAAATGGGTGATGTTTGCAAGACTTGCTGCGTTCGTGCAGGAACACCCCTAATCTCCTGAACATTTCGAATTATTACCAAAAGAAAGCTAACCCGCCCACAAGTGGCTCTGGATGGGAAATGTGCATGCTTTTAAAATGCTGCCACTCCGTGGCTTAGTGTTTTGATGGATGTTTGATGAAATTTGAGTGATTAAACAATGTCAAATAGAATTCTGGCTTCCCTGTTAATGATGTGTCATTGAAAGGAGTTGTAAAAATAGCAAGAGGTTTGTTTTCATAAAAGAAGGAAAAGGGAAGGCAAATTAAATCCAATAAACCCATGAAGCTCAACGTTGGAGGCACCCACTTCCTTTCTTTGCCTCTCTTTTCTCTAAGCTGAGGGCTCCACACTCAATCAACCGAGGTATCGACACGGCCAGCCAGTTAGCACAGGGCAACCCCAGTCCGTATCCGCGAGATAGCAGGTGGACGCCCCACCCCATTGCCTTCTCCCAAGCTGTGAAATAGCTCCAGGTTTCCAGACTCTGTCCCAAATGTGTTTCCTCTGCATCCTGGCCAGGGCTGTTTAATGGGCTGATAGAGTGTTCATTGTTGCGGTACCTGGGCGTAGGGAAGGAGCTAAATGCCCACAATTCTCTGTTGAACTTTGAGTTCCAGTAGAGGGCAGATGGCCTCTGGGGCCATTCACCGCAATGCTGCTTCTTCACCCTGTGTACCTTGAGTGCACACAGCGTGGACCTGGCAAGCCCAGTCATGTACTGGCACCGGGAAGGAGAGGGCTGGCTCTCATCCTCCTCATGTCAGGGACCATGGGGGACCAAGGGGGGGAGAGGATCCCTAGAAAGAGACAGGAATCACAGAGCAATTGAAATGAGAATTGTCTAGAAGAGTCAGAGGAGAATGAAAGGAATGAGGAGACCAGGGAAGATGGCAGGTTTGGGCTGGATCAGAGCAGGGATCAATAAGGGGGAAGCAGTTCCTCCAGCAAGCCCCTGGCCCCAGTACACCTTCCCTTAACCACCCTTTCCTTCTGGTTCCCTTTCTCCCTCTCTCCTCACCCTGGGGGCCTCCTTTGTCTTTTCCTCCTAGTTTTGGCTTTCCTTTTGAAGTGCAGTCTAAAGCAGTTTTTAAAACATTTTATTTCTATTTACACATTTCAAGTAGTTAATACATAGATACAGTATAAAATTCAAGACAAAAATGGGTACAAAGTGAGAATTGTCTCCCCTGCTCCTGTTATTAGCCCCCCCCCCAAATTCTCCCATGAGGGAGCCATTGTTAATGGTTTATTGTATTTTTTTACAAAGAGATTCTAGGCAAATACACACACACACACAAAGCATACGGTACATACAATTTTGCACATGGTTTTTTTCCCCTACTCAACCATATGATGTTGGAAATCATGCCATATTGGTATGTATAGAGCGCCTTGTTGATCTCAAAGACTGCACAGCATTCTATTTTATGGATTTACTATAATTTACTTTACAAGTCTTCTGTTGATGGACATTTAGTTTGTTTCCAATCTTCTGCTGTAATAAATTCCCTCGTACAGACATCTTTGTGTCCGTGTATGTATATATACGAAAAATAAATTTGTAGAAAGGGGATTGCTGGTCAGAGGGTATATGCATTTTAAAATTTGGGAAATGTCACCACATTTCCCTCTCTTCTAATTTACATACCACCTTGCCAAACCAGTGTGATCAAAAGTTGATCTTTGACAATCTGTTAGGCAAAACATGTATCTCTCTGAGTGAGTCGGCTCATTGGCATTTCCTTCTCTGTAAACTGTTTGTTCATGTTAAGGGTAGTTTTGATAAATCCACTTGGAAGAGACTCAGGTTCACAGAGGTCACCAACTGGGAAAGATTTAAGAAGGAGCGGAAAAGAGCCACGTGAGCTTTTGGAAGAGAAATAAACTCAAGGACTGTTTCTTTTTTCTAAAGAAACCACTGTGTCTAGATTATGCCCTGTCAATATGCCAGTTATGCACAGATGGCTCTTCAGTTTGATGAATTGACATTTCTTCCCCTGGACTGTGATAGAAGAGCCTTCCCTCTCGCAGACCTGATACTCACAATGCCATCCTCCCATGGCTGGAGGATGTTTCCGTTGCAAATTGCATATAAAACCCATTGTTTCATTGCAAATAAAAGTTTAGATTTACTGTGACGTGACCACAATGTGATATTTTCCTCCATAAAGCCCTCAGTGACTTACTTGCATTAGTGCATTAGACGAAGTGAGCCACCTCGTTTTCAGTGAGTGACCTTGAGGTGGCAGCAACATTCCATTCCATTCTGTGATGCACCAAGTCCATTACAAAGTGAAAGTAAAAATGGCAATAAATCAGAATAATACTGATTGTTATAATTTTATTATCGGAGCATTAAGTCAATAAAACTTATCTGAAATGTCATTTGCATTGTATACAATTTTTACTAGTCATCCAGTATGTCTTAAAAGCATGTTTAAAACAACAAAATGAAGAAATCGGTGATAAATTCTGCAAAAGCTGGAATTTGTCTCCTGTTCTGGTAAAACTAAATTCTCTCTTGATTCCTTGAATTGTAAAATATTCTTTTTCAGGCTTTTACTATACCGTGATGCCTTATGTCTGCCCAGCTGTATTTAGTGCCCTATTGTCTGATTACTTATTTTCCTGCAGGTTGTCTGGCCCTTTTTCATTTATGATTTTATATAGGAAGGTCATCTAATATATGGTATCCTTTCAGGAGAGGAGAATGTGGTTGTTTTTTTAAATAATGAGGAATAATGAAACTTATTTATGAAGGAAGTCAGAAAAATTTATTGAAGAATCACTATAAGAGAAACATGCAAATTAAAAAAAGCTGCTTAATAGCATATTCATTACCAGGGAGCTTCCCAGTAATGAAATAGTTGTGTAAAAGGCAGGATATTAGGTGATGTACTATTGCTTATATCAGGTACAATACATGATTGCTATGCATTTTTGTCTTGTCAATTGCTATTAGATTATCATAGTATTACTGTGTAATTACTGAAGATGCAAGGCACTAAGAATGTTTAGGCCTATGTTTTTGCAACTTCTTCTTTTTCTTTCTTTCTTTCTCTCTCCCCCCCCCCTTTTGTTTTGCATTTTATGCCATGGGTTACTGACATATAAGTTATAGGAAGTTGGAAACATCTGAATGTGTTCCTAGTTGATAACATTAATGATGCTGGTCTTGGTCTTTGATTAAACCTTTTTTAAGCAAAGGCAAAGTTGAGGTCCTCTGCTGCAGTGGGCAGACCCTGGGCTGGAAGTCCAGAGGCTTGGATTCCCCCTTCCAGCTCTGCACCATCCTGTTTCATAGCCTTAGTTAGTAGCTTGGCCTCTCTGAACTTCAGTTACTTCGTTTGTATCGTGAGCAGGCATTGGAATAAGTGCGTATATGCAACTATTCATTCGCTCAACAGACATTCATGAGTGCCAGTGGTGGGTTGGGAATTGTTGGGGGATGTGGATCGTGAGATGAATGAGACACAACCCAGGCTGTGACGGTAGAGGAGCAAAGTGTATAAACAAAGCCTCATAGCAGGTGTCATGCAGGGTGTGGTGATGGGTGTCTCAGTGGGTGATCATGGCTCATATAACAGAACTGAGCACGTACTCTATATCAGGTGCTTGGTGAGTGCTTTACATGTGTTATTTCTTAGAACCCCCTCCCTTACCCGTGTTGCAGAGGAATTATGACCATCCTCATATTACAGGTGAAAAAAACTGAGGTACAGAGGATTCAACCTTATCAGGGACACAAAGTGCATAAATGATGAGCTGGGGGTTATACACAGGCACTCCTCATCCACGTGCCATACACATGCGCATGTTCCTTCCCTTATATTCTCGCTCAGAAAATGCCCTTTGTCTAAAGAATATGATGGACGGCTGCCTCATGTATTATACAGCACTCCTAGAGAAGGGGCAAACATCCTAGACAGAGGGAAACTGAAGCACTGAGAACAGTAAACAGGAGTCACTTTGGCCTTATCTGGGGACTGGGTCATCTGTTAGGTCCATTCTAGCATGACCTCTGGTTATTGGCTAACTCAGAGCGGAATGGAAGCTTAGAGACCTCTCTTCTCCGAATTACTCGTGTCGCTTACAAGTGGAGCCAAGTAGTGGTTAGAAACAGGGCTCGCAAGTCAGACTGGCTGGGTCAGATCCTGGGGATAAGTCACTTAATGTCTCGGACCCAGTTCATCATCCCTACAATGGGGATACCAATCAGGGCTTCCGTGTAGACTTGTCTGAAAATTAAAGTGGACAATCCTAGCGATGGCTCAAGCCCAGAGTCTGGCATGTTAGAAGTGCTCAATAAGTGTTTTCCATAACTATTGTTATTACGATGGTCTTTTCCTCTTGGGCAGTTGGCATAAATAGATATGTCAGAGGAAATCCAAACCAAAATTAAATTAGAAGCTCAAATTTTATCCAAACGCAGCTGAGACAAAGATCAAAGTAATGTATAGTTAATGTAAATAATTGAGAAATGCCTTTTGGTAATGGCAACCAGCATCGTGAATCTCAAATAAGTTGATTATTAGATAAGATACTTATTCATCTTTCACAAGAAGTATTGATTTGATTTTGGTGACAGCATCAATTTGAGGGGGCTGATTGAAGATGTTGGAAAATATTTGTGTGAAATGGTCTAACAAGACAAGTTCTTTGAATTGCAGTGACAATGGTATGTATTTATAAATTTCAGGATTGACCTGCCCCCGGATGCTCTGGGAGCTGGGAGTCTGGCCATAACCCAGTCCTATTTGTATTGGACTCCAGGGCAGCCCTTGTCTGTCAATTTTCACAAAGCCACATATTGACCTGATAAAGTTTATTTTATATGTTATGGAACCATCTCACAAACACATCACCAAACAAAAGATAAGTCCTAAATGGCTTGCTAATACTGGGTTCTTTGAGAGGGGAAAAAGGGAAATATCGTCTTTTGGAAAGTGACTTTGTTTGCCTGAAATATTAGACCACAGATATTAGATCACAAAACACGTAAAAAGAATTCATGGCTCTCCAGGGCACAACTTTTCCATATGCACATGTTGGTGTAAAACCAATGAGCTCTGCAACTTCTGGGCTCGGCCTAAGGGGCCACAGTGATTGGGAGGATTGTCTTGCTGTCCCGGGATCAGAAATTTCACTGTGATCAATTGCCAATGTGAGTTTAATCAGGCACTTGGGGAGGCCCGGTGTGCACTTCCTGAGCTTCCTGCCAACATCTTCTAGCTCGTGGTCATCTTTCTGGTTTTGGTAGTTGAAAGGGACCATGCATCTTGTCAGAAAGTCAACGGATGGTTTGACCTCTGATACTTTGCGGGTGACACACACACACACACACACACACGTACACTTACGCATATAACCCTCTCAAACACATGTGTGTATGGGTGCACACATGTTTTTCCTGTCTTCTCCAAGCTAAGAAGGCCTTTAGTTTGCATCATAAGCCAGAAACACTTGGTATTGCCACCCAAACCTTTTATTATGGGCACTGAATTTCACCCATGGATGGAGTGTTGCTTTTATCATCTTCTCTGAGCAGTCCAGTGGTTCTGATTAGCTCTATGCAGTTCTCACTGAAGTAGCATTGCGGCTGACACTCAGAACACCAAGATTCATCTTTCAGAGAGACTGTGATCACCCGTTTCCTTGCCCTGACCTTGTGGCGAGGAGGTTCGAAGGTGAGCTATTTTATGCAGTAAGTTTCCCATTGCAAAAGGAGCGGGGACGCCCATTACTGAGCGCTTGTTGATATCAAAGCTAATGTGCGCTTTTCCCTTTTTTGGAAAGGGGTGGGAGGAATGTGGGGAGGAAAACCACAGACCTTTTAAGGTAAGTGGCATGCTCTGACGGAGCTTCAGGGAGCACGCTCAGGCTCACTCTTGGCTTGGTTTTAAGTTCGTTCGGACTAACATGAGAGAGTCTGTGAGCAGACTACTGCTGGGGATGGCGCTTTCTCTGTCTCCTACACAAGAAAATTCCTACTTTCCTAGTGCTTTCACTAGTCACAGGATGACTTTTCTTCTATAATCAGGATTAATGCAGTCTGATGTCTTTGTTCCTGAATTTTTACTCGTTACTCTCTACGCCACCGTCTCTGGCTCAGTGTGCCCCAAGCCAGGCTCCCACATGTCCTCCTCACTCTCGGGCTCTAAATGATCTTGAGCCCGAAAAGAAAGAAATGAAGAGGTCTACTTCTCCCAACAAGAACAGAGAGCAGAGAAAGGTTGAAAAATAGATTGAGCTCTTGCCTGGAATGATCCAGAAAAGATTAAAAAAAGGCCTATTATCTGGGTCATTTTAGTTCGATGAGTTCAAGATTTCAAGACGGTAACCTGATCAAACTCACTTTCTTTATCATCTTCGCTACCATCATCATCACCATCACCATCACCTTCACCTTCTTTTAATTTTAGGCAAAAAGTGTTTGAAGTGCTGTAAGGGATTCTGGCTGTCCACCCAGAACCATAACTCACCAGGTTAACAGGCTGCAGTGCTTAATGCAAAACAAATCGCCATGCTGGCACTGAGCAATGTGAAATCCAACTAGCTAGAAACTGTGTCTCATTAGAGGCCATCCACGCAGCAAGCAAATGCACTTGGAAATAGTCATGTGATTCTGTCACAGGAACCACAGAAGTGATATTTGCTGCTGGGCAGCCAATCGATCCTCTTGAATCTGTTTGCAGTTTCTCTTCTTTGATATTCTGCCTCTTCTAAAATCTCATCCCTCCCCTGCATCCTCAGTTTGATTTTGCCCACTTACCTCCCCCGAACACACTAAAATCCTCCATTAAGTTGGCTTCCAGACCCACTAGGATAAGGGTAAAGTCTGAATTCTCCCCTCCCCCAAAGACTTGACTTGAGGCCTCTCCTGCACTTTACAGATTAGAAACAAACACTTTTCTGGCAGAGAAAGGACCTGCCTTTGGTGGAGTCTTCACAGAGTGGATGTTTACATTTATGCCAAGATTTGTTCCTAACCTCTGCTCAGCATTTGTTTTTCTGAAGAAGTAGGGGAAAAATCATCATATGCAAACAAAAGCTAAAACATTTCTCATGTTGCAGAGTTGAATGTAACCACACTTATATTTCTTATGAGTTAGTGCCTAACTTCCTAAAACAACAAAAACAAACAAACTAACAAACCCCCAGTCTCCCTCCCAAGGATATGGGAAAGGGTTTATCATTAATCCTGACATACTAATAACTCAAATTCCATCAAAGAATTGGTCAAGGAAAAAAACTCCAGGAGTCACCCTGAGTTTCTTTCTTGACATCCCACTTCACCCATTAACAGGACATGTTGGCTCCCATCTAAAAAAAAAAAACAAAAAACAAAAAACAAAAACAAAAAGCAAACAAACCCAAGTCCAGTTACTTCTTTCCACCTTCACTGCCATCATCCCAGGCCAGCATCATCAGTTACCTAGCACCCATGAGAACCTCCTCCCTGGTGTCTCTACTGCCACACCTGCCCCCTGCAAACACTCTTCAGACAGTGGCCAGAACCATCTTTAAAAAGCATAAAGTCAGATCATGTCACTATTGTGCTTGAAACACCTCAGGGCTTCCTGATGCCCTTAGAATAAAATCCAAACTTTTTGCCAAGTCTCCTACCTCTTACTAATCTCATCTGGTATCCTTCTCCCCTGTGCTTTATCCACACGGACATTTTTTCTGCACTTGAAGTCACCGATGGGCCTTTGCACGAGCTGTGATGGATACTTGGAATGCTCTTTCCTTGATCTTTGCATGGCTGGCTTTGTCTAAGCCTGCACATCTCCATTTATAAGTCTCCTGAGGCCTTCTCTGACCACCCAGACTATTCTAGAGGCCTCTCCAACCCTACTGATGTCTCTCAATCCTGTTTTATTTTCTTCATAGTATTTACAGTTTTCTGAGTCGTCATGTCTGTGATATGTTGACACCTTAATTGTTGGTCTCCCCTTACCAGAAAGTGCCAGAGGAGCAGGGACCTTGTTGGTCTTTCTCCGTTATGTGGGGATTCAGCACCTAGGACAGCTCCCAGTCCTTTGTGCCACCAATGAATGAGTCATCCCAAACCACTATGCCAATATATCAAGCTGTTGAATCTTCTTTGTGTCCCCCCCAACAAGGAACCCCCACTATGGTTCCTGGACTTATTTCTTGCTCTCTTGAAAGTTTTTAGATGAGCCTGTCCTTCCAGTTTTACTTTTCGTTCCTATAAAAAAATAGCCTTGGAGTTGTATACCTGTTTGCTCTGTCATGGAAGTCATTCCATGCAAAGCCACAGCAACAGTTCCCTAATGTCAGAGTCAGAGTGGTGTCCAATGTTAATTTCCTAGTGTTTGTATTTCGAGCTAATGTGCCCAGGGATGATAATGAATCAGAAGCAAAATGCTGAAAAGGGATCTCGGTCACCTGGACAGCCCTGGCAAAGTCAAGAGAAGCCTCCTTTGTTGGAAAACCACCTTGTCTGCCCTTCTGGAGAACTGGTACCACCTAGAAACTGCACATCCCAGTTACTGCAAAGAAACAGTTACTGCAAAGTGGGCAGCCATGGTAGAGGCAAAAAGCATTCGTGCTTTAGCAAGATAATTTTTCATAAAGAAGTTACTTTCCTTAGTATGTAAGAGCAGTGAGTATTCATGCATGATTGGTTCTTTACATTGCCATTGGACACCTAATGCTCTAGCTGGAGAAATTTCTGTTGGCTCCTGGAGGTCAGAAACCATCATCTCTCTGGAAGGAAAAAAAAAATTCTATCCAAACCAGTCTACTTCTGACTCCAAAGTTCTGAGATTTTATGAACTGAGTGCTAGGAAGAAGAGGCACATTGTTCTGCTGGGTAAAATCAAGTTGGGGGATGGTTGCAAGGAACTCAGGGATGGAGAAAACGAAAATAATGAAAATCAATAGTGCGTCTGCAGTGATTTTACAGTTCAATCTAAGCAGTTCTTTGCACATGTAATTTGTGAGAAAATTCATTATCCTGTTGTGGCAGCAAACACATTCCATATGAATGCACAAATGCTCTGCTAATAACCACCACTATCCCACGTTGTGTTGTGGAAAGTGTGGAACTAAAATCAGAGTCGTAGAATGTTAGGGTTGGAAGGCTATGAGCCCATTTTAAGGTTGAGTAAATAAAGCCCACTGTGGGGAGTTTTTCCATGGTCTCAAAAATCATTGGTTGCAGAGCTTGTCCTGCACCCAAACTTCTGTCTCCTGCTCTGTGCTCTTTCTCCAGCCCAGATATCAGCTCTGCCTTCATCCGCTGGCTCCTGTGTCTAGGCATGCTGTATGTGTTTTGCTTACAAGTCAACTTAGGCATTGCCTTTACACTCCAAAATCTTCACCCATGAAGGCACTCATAAGCATTGGGATGGCAGAGAGGATCGTAACACAAAGACCTTCTAGCATCCTCAGTAGGAATTTCTGCTTACCAATGACCACTACTGGTCATTTGCAACTTCCCTTTATGCAGTGCGCAGCCACCTGGCTCTTCATAGTGCCAGGATGCAAAATCTCCCTCCTCTCTATGCCAAACTGCTCAGGTCTTTTCTCAGTCCTACCCTCAAACTCCCTAACCCAAATCCAATGACACAAAGCATCCTCCAGTTAACAAGATACTCTTTAGTAGGCAGTTTGCTTGCCATTTTTATTACTTGAGAATGCTCCTGGAGTTTTACCCTCAAACCACAGGCAGCTTATCAAGTATTTCCTTTACATAGATACAATTTTTCTCCAGGAGGAAATCTGAAGTGAAAAATTTCCCTCTTGTCCTATATTCCCATCACATCATGTAGATTCTTGAAGTGGCTTCCAGAGGTCACTTTCAATTCTCTTTTCTGCTCTGAAATCTTACTTGCAACTTCCCCATTGTGTGTTCAATCCGACCTCCTGAACCAGAACGATTGATAATGATAGTCAACATTTCCAACTGCCTATGTGAATGTTCCACCTTGGGACACCAATGTCCTCTAAGCTTGTCCCCACTCAGGGTTGGGACTCCTCCCTATGACCATTCTTAGGTGTCCAGGGGTCCCCTTTGGTCTTATAGTAGTCTTAGAAGATACTTATAGAAGATACTACAGATACTTATAGAAGTCTAAAGAACTTGTTCTTTAGGGGGAGCTTGCTGGAGACTTGCAAAGGGCTGGTTCCCACCCTCTTGGTGACTGGGCGTATGTGTGGGCTGGTCCCCACCCTCTTGGTGACTTCTGCTGCTGAAGGCCCACCATGTGAAGATTGAGGGGTGGAGACCTGCCGGTGAGGACTCTGTCCTCTGAGTCTCCTGGGTGCCTCAATACCATCTGTCGTGGTGGTCACCATCAATTCCTCTCTTTTCTAGCTGGGGGTTTGTGATGGGCATGCTTAGCATAGGGCTTTCCTCCTTTTTCCCTCAACCCAAGCCTCTGATTCTTGCCCCACACAACTTTATCACCTGGTCCCACTTCATATGACCCTGACTCTTCCTTTCCATGGTCAATCCCAAGGCTATGATCCTTTAGAGAAGCACACTGGTCTGATCTCTGCTTCCTGGAGGGTCCTGGTGAAGGTTACCCTGCAGCAGAAGAAAGACCACAAGTAGATTGTTTTCTTACTCAATGGGTGACCATTAGTTTTCTCCTCCCCTTCCATGTGCTACACTCCTATTGGATACTAAGTGTTTTATATACATTGTCTTTAATCCTCACAACACACTGGACGAAGCAGATGCTATCGTCCCCAATTTAAAGATTAGGAAATCATGGGGCATCTGGGTAGCTCAGTTGGTTAGACATCGAACATTGGCTCAGGTCATGACTTCATGGTTCGTGAGTTCGAGCCGCACGTTGGGTTCTGTGCTGACAGCTCAGAGCTTGGAGTCTGCTTCGGATTCTGTCTCCCTCTCTCTCCCTGTCTCTCTCTCTCTCTGCCCCTCTCCCACTTTTGCTCTTTCTTTCAAAAATAAATAAATAAACTTAAAAAAAAAGAAATCAAAATCTGAGAGGTTCTGAAACCTGCTTGAGGTCACCCAGTGAGGTGGTGGAGGAAGAGGTTGAACCCAACCCCTGTGCGTTGCCAAAGTTACATTTTTTCTACAACACCGTGCCCTGGTCTCAGTAAGAGTCCCCAGGAAAGACAGCTCTTCTTCTCCTTTTTTTTAATTAAAATTTTTTTTAATGTTTATTTATGAGAGAGAGAGAGAGAGAGAGAGAGAGAGCGCGCATGAGCGGGGCAGGGGGCAGAGAGAGAGGGAGTCACGGAATCTGAAGCACGCTCCAGGCTCTGAGCTGTCAGCACAGAGCCTGATGCGGGGCTTGAACTCACTAACTGAGAGATCATGACTGGAGCCAAAGTCAGTCGTTAACTGACTGAGCCACTCAGCTGCTCCTCTTCCTCTCCTTTTAAAAACAGACAGACACAGGTGACCTGAAACAGTTCCAGAGCTGCCATCTGGTAGAGGTCCTGCCGTGGCACTTGATGGAAGATGAAATGGGTGAAAATGTGGGTCCCCCTGGAGAAGTAGTGTCAGCTCTGGGATTCACGCCTCAAGGCGCTGCCCCTCTAGAGACCAGGTCTGTGTTTTCTTTTCTTTTTTCTTTTTCTTTTTCTCTTTTTCCTTCCTTCCTTCCTTTCGTTTTTATATATATTTTTTAATTTTATTTTTTTAATTTACATCCGAATTAGCATACAGTGCAACAATGATTCCAGGAGTAAATTCCTTAACGCCTCTTACACATTTAGCCCACCCCCCCTCCCACAACCCCTCCAGCAACCCTCAGTTTGTTCTCCATATTTAAGAATCTCTTATGTTTTGTCCCCCTCCCTGTTTTTATATTATTTTTGCTTCCCTTCCCTTACGTTCATCTGTTTTGTATCTTGAAGTCTTCATACGAGTGAAGTCATATGATATTTGTCTTTCTCTGACTGACTAATTTTGCTTAGCATAATACTCTATAATTCCATCCACGTAGTTGCAAATGGCAAGATTTCATTCTTTTTGATTGCCGAGTAATACTCCATTGTATATCTATACCACATCTTCTTTATCCATTCATCCACCAATGGACATTTGGGCTCTTTCCATACTTTGGCTATTGTTGATAGTGCTGCTATAAACATGGGGGTGCATGTGTCCCTTTGAAACAGCATACCTGTATCCCTTGGATAAATACCTAGTAGTGCAATTGCTGGGTCGTAGGGTACTTCTATTTTTAAATTTTTGAGGAACCTCCATACTGTTTTCCAGAGTGGCTGCACCAGTTTGCATTCCCACCAGCAATGCAAAAGAGATGCTCTTTCTCCACATCCTTACCAATGCCTGAGTTGTTAATGTTAGCCATTCTGACAGGTGTGAGGTGGTATCTCATTGTGGTTTTGATTTGTATTTCCCTGATGATGAGTGATGTTGAGTATTTTTTCATGTGTCGGTTGGCCATCTGGATGTCTTCTTTGGAGAAGTGTCTGTTCATGTCTTTTGCCCATTTCTTCACTGGATTATTTGTTTTTTGGGTGTTGAGTTTGATAAGTTCTTTATAGATTTTGGATACTAACCCTTTATCTGATATGTCGTTTGCAAATATCTTCTCCCATTCTGTCAGTTGCCTTTTAGTTTTGCTGATGGTTTCCTTCACTGTGCAGAAGCTTTTTATTTTGATGAGGTCCCAGTAGTTCATTTTTGCTTTTGTTTTCCTTACCTCTGGAGACATGTTGAGTAAGAAGTTGCTGCGGCCAAGGTCAAAGAGGTTTTTGCCTGCTTTCTCCTTGAGGATATTGATGGCTTCCTGTCTTACATTGAGGTCTTTCATCCATTTTGAGTTTATTTTTGTGTATGGTGTAAGAAAGTGGTCCAGGTTCATTCTTCTGCATGTCGCTGTCCAGTTTTCCCAACACCACTTGCTGAAGAGGGTGTCTTTTTATTCCATTGGATGTTCTTTCCTCCTTTGTCAAAGATTAGTTAGCCATAGGTTTGTGGGTCAATTGCAGGGTTCTCTATTCTGTTCCATTGATCCGAGTGTCTGTTCTTGTGCCAGTACCATACTGTCTTGATGATTACAGCTTTGTAGTGTAGCTTGAAGTCCAGGATTGTGATGCCTCCTGCTTTGGTTTTCTTTTTCAAGATTGCTTTGGCCATTCAGGGTCTTTTCTGCTTCCACACAAATTTTAGGATTATTTGTTCTAGCTCTGTGAAGAATGCTGGTGTTATTTTGATAGGGATTGCATTGAATATGTAGATTGCTTTGGGTAGTACCAACATTTTAACAATATTTGTTCTTCCTATCCAGGAGCATGGAATATTTTTCCTTTTTTGTGTGTCTTTTTCAGTTTCTTTCATAAGCTTTCTATAGTTTTCAGTATATAGATTTTTCACCTCTTTGGTTACATTTATTCCTAGGTATTTTATGCTTTTGGTGCAATTGTAAATGGGATAGATTCCTTGATTTCTCTTTCTGTTGCTTCATTGTTGGTGAATAGGAATGCAACCAATTTCTGTGCATTGATTTTATATATCCTGAAACTTTGCTGAATTCATGAATTAGTTCTAGAAGTTTTTTGGTGGAATCTTTTGGGTTTTCCATATAGAGTATCATGTCATCTGCAAAGAGTGAAAGTTTGACCTCGTCCTGGCTGATTTGGATGCTTTTTATTTCTTTGTGTTGTCTGATTGTGGAGGCTAAGACTTCCCATACTATGTTGAATAACAGTGGCAAGAGTGGACATCCCTGTCTTGTTCCTGACCTTAGGGGGAAAGTTCTCAGTTTTTCCCCATTGAGGATGATATTAGCTTTGGGTCATTCATATATGGCTTTTATGATCTCAAGGTGTGATCCTTCTATCCCTGCTTTCTTGAGGGTTTTTATCAAGAAAGGATGTTGTATTTTGTCAAATGCTTTCTCTGCGTCTATTGAGAGGATCATATGGTTCTTGTCCTTTCTTTTATTGATGTGATGAATCACATTAATTGTTTTTGCAGATACTGAACCAGCCCTGCATCCCACGTATAAATCCCAGTTGGTCGTGGTGAATAATTTTTTAATGTATTGTTGGATCCGGTTGGCTAATATCTTGTTGAGGATTTTTGCATCCATGTTCATCAGGGCAATTGGTCTGTAGTTCTCCCTTTTAGTGGGGTCTCAGTCTGGTTTTGGAATCAAGGTAATGCTGGCCTCATAGAAAGAGTTTGGAAGTTTTCCTTCCATTTCTATTTTTTGGAACAGCTTCAAGAGAATAGGTGTTAACTCTTCCTTAAATGTTTGGTAGAATTCCCCTGGTAAGCCATCTGGCCCTGGACTCTTGTATTTTGGGATATTTTTGATTACTAATTCAATTTCTTTACTGGTTATGGGTCTGTTCAAATTTTCTATTTCTTCCTGTTTCAGTTTTAGTAGTGTATATGTCTCTAGGAATTTGTCCATTTCTTCCAGATTGCCCATTTTATTGGCATATAATTGCTCATAATATTCTCTTATTGTTTTTATTTCTGCTGTGTTGGTTGTGATCTCTCTTCTTTCATTCTTGATTTTATTTGTTTGGGTTCTTTTCTTTTCCTTTTTGATCGAACTGGCTAGTGGTTTATCAATTTTGTTAATTCTTTCAGAGAACCAGCTTCTGGTTTCATTGATCTGTTCTACTGTTTGTTTGGTTTTGATAGCATTAATTTCTGCTCTAATCTTTATTATTTTCTGTCTTCTGCTGGTTTTGGGTTTTATTTGCTGTTCCTTTTCAAGTTCTTTAAGGTGTAAGGTTAGGTTGTGTATCTGAGATCTTTCTTCCTTCTTTAGGAAGGCCTGGATTGCTATATACTTTCCTAGTATGACCGCCTTTCCTGCATCACAGAGGTTTTGGGTTGTGGTGTTATCATTTTCACTGGCTTCCATGAACTTTTTATTTCTTCTTTAACTTCTTTGTTAGCCCATTCATTCTTTAATAGGATGTTCTTTATTCTCCAAGTATTTGTTATCTTTCCAAATTTTTTCTTGTGGTTGATTTTGAGTTTCATAGTGTTGTGGTCTGAAAATATGCACGGTATGATCTCGATCTTTTTGTACTTGTTGAGTGCTGATTTGTGTCCCAGTATGTGGTCTATTCTGGAGAATGTTCCATGCGCACTGTAGAAGAATGTATATTCTGCTGCTTTAGGCTGAAATGTTCTGAATATATCTGTTAAGTCCATCTGGTCCAGTGTGTCACTCAAAGCCATTGTTTCTTTATTGATTTTTTGATTAGATGCTCTGTTCATTGCTGTGAGTGGAGTGTTGAAGTCCCCTACTATTATGGTATTACTATCAATCAGTTTCTTTATCTTTGTGATTAATTGGTTTATATTTTTGGGTGCTACCACATTTGGCACATCAATGTTTACAATTGTTAGGTCTTCTTGGTGGATAGACCCCTTAATTATGGTATAATGCCCTTCTTCATCATTTGATACAGTCTTTATTTGAAAGTCTAGATTGTCTAATATAAGTATGGCTACTCCAGCTTTCTTTTGTTGACCATTAGCACGATAGATAGTTCTCCGTCTCCTTACTTTCAATCTGAAGGTGTCCTTAGGTCTAAAGTGGATATCTTGTAAACAGCATATAGATGGATCTTGTTTTCTCATCCATTCTGTTACCCTATTTTGATTGGAGCATTTAGTCCATTGACATTGAGAGTGAGCACTGAAAGATATGAATTTATTGCCATTATGTTGCTTGTAGAGTTGGAGTTTCTGGTGGTGTTCTCTGGTCCTTTCTAGTCTTTGTTGCTTTTGGTATTTATTTATTTATTTATTTACTTATTTTCATCTTTTCTCCCCTCAGAGAGTCCCCTTTAAAATTTCTTGCAGGGATGGTTTAGTGGTCACAAACTCCTTTAATTTTTGTTTGTCTGGGAAATTTTTACCTCTCCTTCTATTTTGAATGACAGCCTTGCTGGATAAAGAATTCTTGGCTGCATATTTATCTGATTCAGCACATTGAATACATCCTGCCTCTCCTTTCTGGCCTGCCAAGTTTCTGTGGATAGGTCTTCTGCAAACCTGATCTGTCTTCCCTTGTAGGCTAAGGACTGTTTTTCCCTTGCTGCTTTCATGATTCTCTCCTTGCCCGAGTATTTTGTGAATTTGACTATGATCTGCCTTGTTGATGGTTGTTTTTTGTTGAATCTAATGGGAGTCCTCTGTGCTTCCTGAATTTTGATGTCTGTGTCTTTCCCCAGGTTAGGAAAGTTTTCCGTTATGATTTGCTCATATAACCCTTCTACCCCTATTTCTCTCACTGCCTTTTCTGGGACCCCTATGATTCTGATGTTATTCGTTTTAATGAGTCATTGACTTCTCTAATTCTCAAATCGCGCTCTTTGGCCTTAATCTCCCTCTTTTTTTCTGTTTCATTATTCTCCACAAGTTTGTCCTCTATATCGCTGATTCTCTGTTCTGCCTCATGCATTCTTGCTGCCATGGCATCCATTCTAGATTGCAGCTCAGTTATAGCATTTTTTATTTCATCCTGACTAGCTTTTACTTCTTTTATCTATGCAGAAAGGGATTCTAATCTATTTTCGACTGTAGCTAGTATTCTTATTATCGTGATTTTAAATTCTGGTTCAGACATATTGCTTGTATCTGTGTTGGTTAAGTCTCTGGCTGTCATTTCTTCGTGCTCTTTCTTTTGGGGTGAATTCCTTCATTTCGTCATTTTGAAGGGAGAAAAGGAATTAATGGGGTAAAAAAATTAAAAATTAAAATTAAAAAATAAAAAACAAACACACACACAGACACACACACAAAATTGAATAAATGATGCTAGATGTTAGGTGTGTTTTGGTCTGGGTGTTGAAAGGGCCTTGATAGATTAGAGAAAAAAGGGGAAGGAAAAGAAAAAAAAAGGAAATCATTTGAAAATTTGAAAAAATGAATACACTAGACTAAAATGAAATGATGGAAGTAAAATAGAATTTGAAAAAATTTACACAAAGTAAAACAATATACTAGAAAAAAATTAAAGAAAATATTTTTAATAAAAATTGAAAATAAAAATGACTTTTTTCTTTCTGTATTCAAGAAAAAGAAAAGAAACAAAAAAGAGAAAAACAAAAAAAGAAAAAAAGAGAAAGAAAATTGAATAGATGGACCAGTGAACAGACTGAAATATGACTGAAATTACTTCGTTTTCCCCTAAAAGTCAAACTACGAAGTTTATAGCCCATAAACTAAGCAGGCGGAGAGACTGCTTGTGTTTCTGAAGAGCGAGGTTGGCCCAGTTGGGCGGGGCTTAGTGTAATGGCTCTGGTTTCCACTAGATGGCGCTGCTTAGCTTACTGTGGTGGATTGCTGTGGCGCTTATAGGTGCCTATGCGCATGCGCGGGAGCGGTGAAAATGGCGTCACCCAGCTACCCAGTCTCTAATATCCGAACTCTGTTCTCCCGGATCAGCAATTGTGCACCCGTCGTCTTCGGCTTCCATCTGCTCACTGCTTTTACACAGTTTGTGACCAAGCCCCAGGCAGCACCTCCCTCCTGAGTTTTGTCTCAGATGCGGCTTTTTTCCCCGACCCCTTACTTCTGAGGGACTGCGGCTCTGACCCGCTCCTCCCCTCTACAGAGGGTCTCGCGGAGCGATGGCCGGGTGCCGGCCGCACCCAGGGACGTTCGTGGGTCATGCTGCTGCTGACGCCCAGAGACTGCAGCCAGGTGCCAGCCCGCCCCAGAAAAAGTTCGCGAGATAGTGGGGCAGCAGCGTTTCAGGGATTATGGAAAATCACAACACGCCTCTGGCACCAGGCTTCCCCTTTAACGACCTTGTTCCAGTACCAGCGAATGTGGCCGTTCTCTGGGGTCCACTGGGGCCTTGCCTTTGGGGGACCCACACAGCCTCTACCAGGTGTCCCCCAGCAGGGGAACCGCCTCTCCCCGTGTGGCCTGAAGACCCCCGGACTCCACTCTGCTCCTGGGAGAGCCTTCTCACCAGAGCACCGCCAGGTATGGAGCTGCGGAGTTTCAGACTCTGCACTCCCCCTGTTTACAGTCTTAATGGAATTTAAGCCCTCTCCTTTCTCCCTTTTTTAGTGGCTGTTACCAATTTTCCACTTTCTCTCCTGCTGCTTTTGGGGAGGGGTGCTTTTCCCGTATTCTCCCCCACCCCAGTCTCCATCCTTTCTCCGCTGGCAAAGGTGGCTCCCTGCCTGCCGCCGGCTTCTCTCTCCCCAAGTTCACCTCTCTGCGCCGCGTACCTGCTGAGTTCTGTGGTTCAGGTTGTGCAGATCGTTGTGCTAATCCTCCAATCAGTTTTCTAGGTGTGGAGGATGGTTTAGTGTTGGTCTGGCTGTATTTCATGGACGTGAGACACACAAAAAACTTCCATGCTGTTCCGCCATCTTGGCTCCTCCTCTTTCTTTCTTTTTTTAGACAGAGAGAGCAATCGCGCGCGCGCACACACACACACACACACACACACACACGTGAGTGGGGGAGGGGCAGAGGGAGAGGAAGAGAGAGAATCTCAAGCAGGCTCCAAGCCCAGCGCAATGCCCTGTGTGGGGCTCGATCTACGATGGTGAGGTCATGGCCTGAACTGAATCAAGAGTCAGACGGTTAACTGACTGAGCCACCCAGGCACCCTTGTGCTTTCTGATACCTGATCCATCACTCAGACCCTGGACATAGGTCCCCTCACGGGAAACCCAGGCTTGAGGAAGGCACAAATGTCCGTGCGTGGTTGCAAGGTCCCCAGACCATAGTGCCCAAATCCTTGGCAGACTTCGATTGGACCTTGGATCCTTTGGGGGCCAGTTGGCATCAGTCTTCAGCCAGACCCGAGTTTGCCACTCCTGGGGAGTGTCTTGTGCCATTTAAAGTGCTGCGTTGACCATGAAGATCGACATGTGACAAATGTGTGTGTTGGTGCGTGTGTGTGTGTTTATGGAATTACATAATTGCAGTGTGTGGCTGAACATGTGTTAAAAACGTTGCAAAGGGGAAAGTTCTGAAGCGACAGCCATTGATCTTTCTGAGTGTTTGCATCACTGCGGGTGGAGAAGGAAGTGGCTACTGTGGGGCCGACAGCCAGCTCTGCTGTCCCAGGTTCACACTCTCCGACAGCCTGTGAAGGCAGCGCTTCTGGTCGGGATCACGCGTCTCTGAGCTCGGGCTCGGGCTGCTGGGAATCAGAGGCCCCAACGAGCCCCCGGAGTCCTCCTGGCAGTCTCTGAGGCATGGGCTGCTGCCAGATCACGGCTCCCAGACGGATGTGTGAGTGAGTGCTCTAACTCAACCCAAAAGAGCTTTTTAAAAATCAAAGGCAAATCTTTAGAAAGGAAGGAGAAGATGCTTTTGTGAATCATTGTTTTCAGCTCCTGGAAGTTACCCGAAATTTCCACTTGGATTCAACCTGCTAAGATGGCTTGGTCTGTGTACTGCATCTTGCTGAGGTCCTAGGCCTGTTTGGGCCAAGCTGCTGCCAGTGACAAACAAGTGGCAGGTTCTGGATGTGTCTGCCCTGGGTGCACGATTGTAGCATGCACAGAGAAGGGCCTCGGGATGCCATGACCTTATTCTGCCCCAAACATACCACAGTTCCTATCAGACTGATATCCAGAAAGGCCTAGTCTAATATTTATGGCTAAAAATAAATAGTGCAAAAATCTCAGCATCTTGTGATCCTTGAGTGAGACTAAGGCAGGTAGTTGATGAATGTTAAGTGAATGTATGAACCCAACACGGGGCTCCATGAGCCTATTGGATGGGGTTTCCTGGAAATCTCCACTATCCATAGGAAGTTTATTAAACACAGGAACCACACAGCATTTCTCTTCACTGTGGTTATTTGATTACCAGGTTTTCACTTTTCTACATTTTACCTAACATAATATTTTCTTACAGAGCTACGCCATGCTGAGATTCTGACAGAATCCCACAGGGAGAGGCACAATTAAGACTCTTATACAATAACACATTCCTTTGTCCTTATGATCAGCATATGTATGGACATCCACAGTGGGGAAAATAGTGCTGATGTCGGTTCTCTGAGTTTGGTTTTTTATTTTTGTAGCTCATATTTGGGGATTTTAGTTATCCTATCATAAGCCAGGGTATTATATACCTCAGCATTATGGTAACATTAAGGCATTGACTTCTAGGATAATGACTATTGCTTCTGCAGCAATCTGCTCTTAAGGACACCCTGGGAATATTTCCTACTTATCAGGTTTTTGACCTCTGAGGGTGTATCTATGTAATTCTAAAACATATTGTCATTTCGGTACAAAACTTAAAAAAAGAAAAAGCAATTAACCAGTTGCCTAGTGTTGTATAGATGAAACGATCTGGATAATCAACCTAATCTTTGATTTGGCTTGATTGATTAATTAATTAAGCACTTATTGAGCCCGGCCCACATTAGGTGCTGGCATGCTGTGTCTGACAGTCAGGGGCCTGGAAGGCAAGTGTTGATCCTGCCCGGGAAGGGGACTGGGGAGAAGAGGAGATACACTAAACTCCCCAGTCAGCCATGTGAGGAAGGTCTTTTCCTCACCTATGCCTGCACCGAAACATGTGCCCCTGGGAGGTCAGAAGGTTCAATACTTGGTCACGGCAGGGCTGTGCCAGTGGGTCTTTGTGTGGGGGGCACATTGAGTTTGGATGTGTGCACATGGACATATTTATGTGCACACACACACGTGCAACCATGAGGATTCAGAGGACTAAGAGAGGGCAGAAATTCCACTCTTATTGTCAGTGGGAGTACGTACTCCATGGAGTCACATCTATGAAGTTATAAGATACACATACTCTTTGATGCAGCCATTCAACTTTTAGGAATTTATATCCTACAGCTATACTCATACATGTGCCAATGATGGATATTCAAAGACATTCGTTATTAATTCATTTATCAAATATTTAATGAGCTGCTGATGCACTCCAGCAGTGTTCTAGGTACTGGAGGAAGAGTAGTGAACAAACCAGACTGGTTCTTACCCTTCCAGGAGCTTGTATTCTAGAGGGCAAGTAGGCGAGAAACAAATACAGACAATGAATACATACATAGCAAGTTCAGGTAGGGTGGCCATGCAGCCCGGTTGCCTGGGACAGTCACATTTATGTCCTAGTTAGAACTGTTAATAGCGCCCCCTTCTGTTCTCAGAACTGTCCCAGTCTGCACAACAAATTATATGGTCATTCTGATGTGGTGCTGGTAAGTGCTACCGGACCGGAAAAAGGAAAAAAAAAAAAAAAAAAAAAAAAAAAGAAAAAAAAGAGGCAAGAGTAGCAGAAGTGGGTGTGGTTGTATGTGTTATTCATTACAGATAGTTTGTAGTTGCAGAAAATTGGAAACAACCTGAGTGTCCATCAACTGGAGACCGGTTAAGAAATTATGTTACATTCGTGCAATAGAATATTATGTAGTTGACAAAAGGAAAGAGACAGGATCATGTTTACTGCTATGGAACACTCTCTAAGATATACTGTTATGTGGAAAGAGCAAGCTAGAGGACAGCATGTGTAGTTTAAACGACTGCGTGTAAAGAAGGCTGTATGGATGCGGATGTGTTTGGCCATGCACAGAATAACTCCGGAAAGACCTAAAATTCTGGTAGTAGTGATTGCATTTGGAGAGGAAAATTGGAACCTGGAAGGTTAGGGATGGAGAGATACTTGCTTTTCACTGTATACTAGCTTGTATTCTTGGACTTTTAAAAAGCGATGTATTTCAAAAATAACAACAGGGAAGAGAAAGCAAATATCTCAAGTTCAGCCGGATATGAAGTGCAGGAATCTCTGGGGGCCGCAGTTCCCACTCATGCCACATGAGACTCCCTTGCAGAACTTTAAAACATAACAAATGTCTGGGCCCCACCCCCAGAGGTTCTGATTCAGTTGTCTACAGAGGGGTCTGGGCATTGGTATTTAAAAACTAAACTTGCCCTGTTGCTTCTAATATGCAGTTGGGGCTGGGGACCAACACTTCCCAAACTTTAATGTGGGCATGAATCACTTGCAAATCTCAATAAATGACAGGATCAGAGCTAGTAGATCTGGGGTGGGTGTTTCTAAAAAGGTACTGCATTTCTAACAGGTCTCAGGACTGATGCAGTGGGTTCCTGGGTCACACTGTAGTAGCACAAGGCCAGAATATCTCTGGTTCAGAACAGATAATCCTTGTACCTCTGCTTACACATCTTTGGAGATGAGCTGCTCTGTTCTTTTTGAATGTTGCTGTTTCATGCAAGAGTGGGTGCAGATAATTAGCTTTCCTAAGTTGGAAGATCTGAATGCTACTGAAGTGGTACAGGATCCTGAGCTTAAATCTTGTGTTTCTATTATTCTTCTAGGTTTTCTATTCTGAGAGCACAGGGTGAAGTATAGTGTAATGATTCATTCATTCATTCATTCACTCGTACATTCATTCATTCACCCATTTGTTCATTTCAAGAGATGGGTTCCAACACTACTGCATGGGTAATCTTGGGGAAGCCCCTCCGTTGTGGGGAGTTCAGAGAAGGGCACTGATGGCGTGAGTGGGTGGCCTTGAGATGCACCCCTGGAGGCCACTGGAGAGGAAAGGAAAGTGGCTAGGAGGTGGTAGGACTTCCATCTGTTGGAAGATGTGGAGTTCCTTGCCTGGTGTAGGGCAGTGGCTTAGTGCTCCTGAAGATCCCTGACACAGAGAGTCACCTTCCTGAAAGCAGAGGTGGCCCTGGCCAAGCGCCCACAAAACTATGGCTCCCAGCATGCAGGTAAAAATTTGGGGAAGTGTCCATTGGCAGGTAGTGGCGTCTATTCCTGGACAGCATCGGTATGAGTCTCTCATGGGCTCCAGATGGTGTCCAGAGCCCCCTTCAGCCCTGGAGTTCATTGTGGCCATTGAGTGAAAACCTTAAGAAAGTGGGGATCGGTGCTTTTCTCCATCAGTTTCACAGTCTTCAACCTGTAGCTGCCCAGAATGCCTGTCCAGTCACAGGACTTTCCCATTCTATGTGGGCAGGCGAAGCATCTGTGTTTGGACCTTTTGGGCTCTGCAAAGAGGAGCAGAAACAAAACATCTGGGGGTGGTTTGTTGCTTCAAGGAAGCAAGAAGAAAAACCACCTCTTTCCCTGTAGAGGGGCTGCCTCAACAAAGAGCTGGACTATGGTGTTGTGGAAGGGGGTGGGGGGGCACGGGAGATACAGGAGATCATTTCCCCACAGGCCTGCTTTCGCTGCTGTCAGAAGATGCCTGCTGTGGGGGAGTGAGGGATTGGGTCACTGAAAGAGGAAATGAAATCTACAAGGTGTGGCGGTCCCAGAGCATTTTCAGCATGAATGTTCAAGGAGGGCTCCCAAGCTTCACTCTCCCGCATGCCCTGCCTTGCCCACCATCTTCTCTGCCCTGTAATGCTCCGCCCCCATCCCAGCCACGCCCCTCGCTGCTTAACCCTCCCTGTAGGGAGGAGCCCTGTTCCAGCAGGCCTCCAACCCACCTCCTCCACTCCCCACCCAGCAGGAACCGGCAGAGTCCAGCGCTTCCACCCTGCGCCTTCAGGGCTTCTTGTGAGCTCAGCACTGCTGCTTGTCCACACATCCTCCCCACCCCGCCTGGGGCCTGAGCTCCCAGCGAAGTCCCCTACGTCAGGCTTCTTGCATCCTGAATCCCTCAGCGCCCCGCCCAGAACCCCTGTGTAAGGGCACTACCAGGATTAATCGGCAATGGGGACAGGAGACAGAAGCAAACGCTTCCGCCCACAAATAAAGATACCAGCCGGCAGCTCCTGACTCAGGGAAAGACCTGGAGGGGACAAGGTCTTCAGTCTGCAGTTAATGGAAGAAAACTGAGCTGCCGGAGAAGTGATGGTCTGGGCCGGCCATCGGGATTCAGCGTGCCTCTCCCTCACCTCACCCCGTGGGGCCCTTATTTACCTGTGACCCAGACGGAGGCCAATCCCAGGGCAGAGGCCTGCAGGCCAGGACGGGGCTGAGGCGCAGGGTCCAGGACCAGTGCTGCCAAACCTGGAATCGGAAGCAAATTTGGACCTAGAAACTCAGAGATAAGGTCCAAACGAAACAGAAGTAGCTTTGCATCAGCAGTGAGGACAATCCTTGAGGCCCATGCCTGAATGAGCAGAACTCTCCTTTCTCAGCCTTCTTTCTGGACATGTCTGGGACCCAGTGGATTTAGAATGCCCTGTGGTAATTTCCCCACTTGGATTGTGGGCACCATGGAATCCTCTGTATGAAATTGTAGTTTTCATGTCTGTCTTCCTTGGTGGCAGTAAGCCCTTCAAGAGTGGAGACCAAATCTTACTCCTGGTATTCCTGGCGGAGACCAGGTCTTTTTCTGGCATGCAACACAGTAGAAGCTCCATTAGTATTTTTTTTTTTTTTTAATGACTCTGAGTTCATAATATTTTATATCAACTCCCAGACCCCTGATTTCTTTTGCTTGATGTTGGGGGTTGATGTTTCTGACCCTGGACTGTATGCTGGGTTTGTTTATCCCCACCAAAACGATTTAGTAGAAAGGGCCTGACATTTATCACATAGCCCAGGATGAGGCATCCAGTCCGTGCCTTCAGTAAATGCCAGTACACTCAATCTGCAAGAAAACATCGTCTGTGGTTTACTTGGAAGAGGTCAGTATCCCCTTACCCAGGGTTGCTGGCTTGCTGTTAAGGAAATTACTTTTCTACCCAGTTGGAGCCCAAATCAACTAGTCCTCACTGACCCTCAGGATAAAATCGACTAAGTTACCTCGTATGGGCCCAACTCTTGAAAGATTCAATTTTCCTAATTTCCCTCCAGGTACAGAGCTGAGTCAGTGACTGATTAGCTCTAGAATAGTCATGTGCTGGTTGTATTTATAGCACTAATTAATTAATACAGGTAAAGAGCGAGGAAGATAAAGTGCTACCAGGGTGCAGTGTCTTAAAATGACTATTAGCTCACAGGCTGGGGAACCTTTGAATGTGAGCGTATGGGCAAAAAAGTGCCATCCCAGGTGGAGCCTTTTAAAAAGCATCAGCTTGATTACGGAAGACATAAATTAACCGGGGGAAGTACTGCTTTCAGTGACAGACTGTCGTCAGAATCCTGTCCCGTTTGGTTTCCATTTAAAAACGACACATATGGCGAGGGGTTGTTTAAGGGTTTCAAGCATAGACGCGCACACTCACGCAGGAATAGGGATGCCTCGGTTGCTGTGAACTCGGCGGGCGGTGTGGTCTCTCGGACTCCCCTGCTTCTCCTGAACAACAGAGAAGGGAATGGTGAACTCTGCACACATTAGGGAGCCCAGTGAGGCTGGCTCGCCTCATTTAATTGCATTCATCCGAGTACCTGAAACCCTTCACAAATGCAGTGTTGTTACAGATGCCCGGAAAGCATTGGTGGCACCAAGGCCTGGCCCGAGGAACATGTGATTCGGGGAGGACTCCCAGCAGCCTTCTGGGTTCTTCCTGCAGGGAGAGGAGGCACGGAGAAAGGTTTGTGGCTTGTGAGGCTCTCCGTGTCCAGGAGCTCCATGGAGGCGGGGAGGGGTCAGCTTCGTGTTTTCTCTCTGCGCCTCGCTCAGGGCCACATAAAATGGGATGGAGGCCTGGGGATGTGTTGAGCAATGGAAGACCCGCTTCAGGGGAACTTCTGCTGAGTCCCGAATCTGTTCTGTTCTGGCCTTGCCTCGCCTCTACCTGACTAGAAATGACAATCAATTCTGACCAAAATGCTTTTCCTCTGAAATGCCCCAGTCAGCCTAGAAAACAGTGTCGGGGGCTTCTTGGGAGGAAGGTGGGGGCTTTGAGCTTTTTGGGAAGGAGTTTGCCCCCACCCGGGTTTGGGCCTGGAAGTATTTCAGCGGGACTATTGCCAGCCCACATTTAGTTTAGAAAAAGTAGGGCACTTTTGTGCAGTGAACAACCAGCACAACTGTACAAAGTGGCCTGTGCCCCGGGTGGTACTGGGAAGACCGTGGAGCTTCCTCCTAACAGCTTTTGCTAGGCAGAGATGAAGAGGTGGCCCCACATCTTGAGTGGCCCTTGTGGAAGGGCCACCTTAAGCCTCCTAGACATTGCTTCCAGGACGTTAACTGTGTTAGTTGGTATCCAATCACTCAAACACTCCTGGGGATTTCAAGACAGGGAATTGAGCACAGGGAATTGCTCACAGAGGTATAGGAAGAGTGGAGGCAGAGAAAGAGCTGAGGTAAAGTTGGCGCATGATCGACAGCTGCAGGAAGTTGCTACCACCTCCGGACTTGAGGAACGATCGGGAACACGGTGTCAGCCAGCACCCAGAGTTTGGTGCCACTGCTGGGGCTGGGAACAAGCGATTGAGCAGGAAGCCGGGCCTGCGCCTTCTGGCCCTCTGCTGCCACCACTGCTGCCGGCCAGGCCACCGTCCCCGTCCCTGCTGGCCTTCTTCCAGTATTGCTGGTACCTCTGTTGGAAGAGACGCAGAAGCTGGGAAAATGGCTTCTCGCTTCCTCTTGCCTCCCACTTTTCTTCCAGTGCTTTCTGAAACCTCACCCGAGCCAGCCAGCTAGCACAGGAGCGTGCACACGATGGCTTGCTGGGGTCCAGCCCCGGTGCTAGGGGGGTGACTTTCGCCGAGAGGCGGTACCTACTATGCTCTGTGTTCACCTAGGCCTGACTCGTTTTCTCTTTGTGGCCGAAAATGTGAAGATTAGAAAATTCAACAAATATGCACTGTGCGCCTGGTCAGTGTCAGGCACTCTGCTGGGCCCTGGAGCTGCAGTGATGAACGAAGCCCACTTCCCTCTCAGAGGGAGCTGACGGGTCAGGGAGAAGTCGCTGAGACCGTGAGTGCGTTTCCATGGCCAGGGACTGGGCTGCGTGTTGACTTGGCTGATTGCATTTAGCTCTCACAAGAGCTTGATGCGTTTCCAGATGAGGTAATACAGGCTCGGGTAACTTAGGCTGCGATAGAAAACTTACACGAGATCGCATGCACTGGGAGGCTCACTGCCGTCCTCTGGGAATGCATGGGAAGTCCCTGCCGTGTGGGGGTGGGGTGGGCGTCTTGCCACCCTAGGTGAGGAGGGGCCTGAAAGGCCTGTCTTGGACCTTGTCTAATGGGGCCCGAAGATGGGTGGTCCCGGCAACAGTGATCCCTGCTGGCACCCGCCCATCCCCCGGCGCCCCACCAGCGCACGCTAGAGGAGTCGATGGCACTCCTGTCTGGGCCTCGTGGGAGTGATGCAGCCATTATTCCTGCTATGTCTGTGCCGGAGCCTCTTCCCCTCCTGGTGGGCGCCGGAGGAGGGCCCTAACTTATCCATCTTTGTATCCCTCGAATCTGGTATAACATCTTGCACGTAGCAAGTGCTCAGAAAGACATTATTCATGTAAATCACCTGTATAAAAAGACAAGGCCATGCAACCAACCCGTATTTGGCAGCCTTCAAAAGTAAATTCAGCCAAAAAAGTGGAAAGCAGGGACTTGAACAGATATTTGTACACCTGTGTTCATAGCAGCATTGTTCACAACAGCCAAAAAGTGGAGGCAGCCCAAGTGTCCGTCAATGGAGGCACGGATAAACAAAACGTGGTATATACTCACCGTGGAATATTATTCAGCCTTAAGAAGGACAGAAATTCTGACAGGTGCTACAACATGGGTAAACCTCGAGGACATTATGCTTATGCTAAGTGAAATGAGCCAGTCACAAAAAGATAAGTGCTGTATGATTCCACTTACATAAGGTGCCTAGCGTAGCAGGGTGGTTTCCAAGGGCTGGGGGTGGGGGTGCGGGGGGAGGAGGGAATGGGAAGTTCTGATTTAATGGGTACAGAGTGTGAGTTGGAGAGGACCCAAAGGTTCTGGAGGCAGATGCACAAAGGTGTGAATGTACTTAATGCCACAGAACTGAGCTCTTAAAAATGGCAAAAGTGGTGTATTTCATGTTACGTATATTTTACCGCGATAAAACCAAGTAAACTCAGGATTCTTCACTGTGGCATCTTGGTTTGTGATGACTCCTGACTCTTCCAACCTGAGAATCCTGTTTAGGAAGGGGTCCTTGAGAGGGTGAGTCTCTGCCTGCCTCCACGAAGACTGCCTATCAATTGCAAGCAGTGCCTTGGGCCTTTATTTGAGCCCCAGAGAGGTGCATTTGTCCTGCTAAGATACAGTCTCTGGTGACACAGTGTTTGCTTCAAGATATGACATGTGAGCACTTCCTTGGTTGTTCTGGTAGCACATCCAGGGACGATGCCCATCTGTACTCATCAGCGGCTGAAATGAACTCTTGCAAATATCAGTACATTGGGAATTTACTGGAAGGCCCCAGATGGCTCCAGAACTGGGCTCAGAAAAAGGGGCGGAAGCGAGGTGGCCCAAGACCCTCAGGTGGTGTGATGGCTTCTGCAAGACCAGGCACCAAGGCTAGAGTGAAGGGCTTCCTTCCTTAAAATTCAGGGCCTGAGTTAAGCAGCCTGATTGGCCAACAGGACAGCAGGCCGCCTCTTGGCTTGGGGGGGGGGGGGGGGGGGGGGAGAAGTCCTTCAAAGAGCACTGGGACCTGGGAAAAAGAGGCACTAGATGTCGAGTGGCCACAAGTGGCCAACATGCCCTCAGACGAGGGCCCCATCCCCGCTGAGACGTCATGGGAGCACAGTCCCCCTGGTACCCCGCTGTGCCCCTGCTCTGAGCTCCAGATAGGTCTGGGGAGCAGGAAGAGTGCCCTCCTGCGAGGCCTGGACATGCCTGTAGCGTTTCCTAGGTCCCCGGGCCGCAGGCTGTGGGAGGCTGTGGGCAGGCGCTGCTGTTCCCACTTGCAGAGCAATGCTGCCATCTTGCAGCTGTTGCCTCCTGGTCTGTCTTGGGGAGAACGCTTACTGTTGCCTTTCACTGAAACCCCATAAATCTCCAGGAATAACAAAACAGCAGTGTTTGGGGGGCCCTCCCGAATCTTTACAGGACCCCGTGGAAGGGAAAACCAGCCGCAAACCAGTGCATGACCTCGTTTGCCCTAGAAAAATATGAATCTTGGCTAACTTTTCCCTGCTTCCCAAACATGCAGTAAAATGTTTACTTCCACATAGACTTTTAAATGCACCACTGATGCGCTCGCTCCCCAAGTATATCAGCAGATTTAAAAGGTTCATAAAAATTCCCTTCATATGGCTACAGTAAACTTTTGTGCAATTGTTCTGTGAGATTAGTGGTTCACAGACCATCTTTTTAAGTTTGATCACTGATTTGTCTGAGAGCTCATTATCAGCAGACTGGGGAATGATGAAATTTATTTATCACCAAAGCTGGTGAGTCAACATAGCCCATTAAGCCTCCAGGGCCTTATATCTCAAGGACCTTATTCCTTTGTGGAGCATGAAGTGTGTTCTCTCTCCCTCTCCTTGTGCTCTTGTCTCTAGCACAGTGCTACCAGTGAGCAGCTGTGGGTGCCTCCGTCCGGGGCCCGCACGGCACTCCTGGGGCATCTCGAGTGGGGCCTGTTAATCTACGATGTCATCTGCAGACACGTGTGCTGCCCAGAAGAATGTGCTTTACAAGATGCTTATTCCTCAAAACCCGACCGGTGGGGGCTTAAGCAAGTAGGTAGCAGATTGAGGCTTGTGTGTGAGGAACTGAGGGTCTAAGACCTCCGCCCACGTGCACCATTGCCCGTGGGCTTGAGGTGTGGGCAGAGGCTGTGATCCAGCCACACCGAGCATTTGACTACTCTAGGTATTTCACACAAGTGGGAATCACACATGTGGAATTGCCGGATCCTACGATAAGTTTATTTTTAACGTTTGGAGGAAACTCCATATTGTTTTCTATAATGGTTGTACCATTGTACGTTCTCACAGACAGCACACACGGGTTCCATTTCTCCATATGCTTGCCGACACTTGTTTTCTGTATTTATTTTATTTTGTTTTTTATCGTAGTCATCCTAAGGGGTATGAGGTGGCATCTCACTGTGGTTTTGACTTGTATTTCCCTAATGGTCAGTGTTGTTGAACATCTTTTCACATGCTTATTGGCCATTTGTACGTTTTCCTTGTATATCTTCTTTGGAAAAATGCCCTGTTCAAGTCCTCTGTCCCTTTAAATTTGTTTTAATGCTTATTTATTTTTGGGAGAGAGAGAGAGACATAGAATCTGATACAGACTCCAGGCTCTGAGCTGTCAGCGCGAAGTCTGATGCTGGGCTCGAACTCACGAACTGTGAGATCATGACCTGAGTCAGTCAGAAACTTAACCAACTGAGGCACCCAGGCGCCTTTGCCCCTCTTAAAATTGGATTGTTTGTTTTTTTGTTGTTGAGTTGCAGGAGTTTTTGGTTTATTCTAGATATTGACCCTGTATCAGGTATATGATTTGCGAATCTTTTCTCCCATTCTGTTGGCTGCCTTTTCATTCTATTGTGTCCCTTGATTAATTGAAGTTTCAAATTCTGACACTAATTGATCTATTTTTTCTCCATATCCAATAAGTCATTGCCAAATCTAATGTCATGAAACTTTATTTTCTTCTAAGATTTTTTTTTTATATAGTTTTAGGTCTTATGTTTAAGCATTTGATCTATTTGAGTTAATTTTTGTATATGCTGTGAGGTAAGGGTCCAACTTCATTCTTTTGCATGTGGTCTTCCAATTTTCCCAGCACCATTTGTGGAAAAGACTGTCCTTTCCCCGTGGAGTGGTCTTGGCATCTTTGTTGAAAATCATTTGACTCTCTATGTGGGATGTTATTTCTGGGCTCTCTATTCCATTGGTGTGTAGGTCCATCAGTCTATATGGTACTGTCATGATGTCTTTATCACTCTCTTTTGTTTACTATAGATTTTGTACTAAGTTTTGAAATCAGGAAATATGAGACCTCCAGCTTTGTTCTTCTTTTTCCAGTTTGGCCCAAATCTCACTCTCTCGAATAGGCCTGCACTCAGGGCCTGAGCTAGGGGGAGGTTCTAGAGGTGCCTGGGGCATGAAACATCAGGAGGGGCTCATTCAGGGTGGGCCCTGTGCTTGCACGACCCTGAGAGGGAGGGCCTCCTTACCCGTGGCACCCTGAGCACCTGCTCACTTTCCTCACCCTGGTCCCTGCCCTGCTTTCCCATCACCCTTTTTATTTCTGCAGCCTACTCTCTCCCCTACCCAATGAGCCCCTTCGCCTTCCTCTCCTCTATGTTTTCCAAAGCACTCGGCCTCTGCTAGCCTACCATCGCATGTAATTATTTATTATGCTATTGCTGTTGTCTGACTCCCTTCACTGGAAAAGAAGCATCCCTGAGGCAGAGAAATTTCCTGGTTTGATTCTCTATGTCTGCAGTGCCTAGGGTAGGGCCTGGCACATGGTAGGCACTCAATAAATATTTACCAAATGAATGAATAGAAGAGGAGAGAATACTGCTTTCCCTAGGCCCTTGTAACCTTGCCTGGCAGGCAGGCAGGACAGAGGGTTCATCCTCAGAAGCTTTCTCCTGCCAGTGACACAGCTGATGAGTCAGGGCCTCCTGCCCCGGCCATCAGGCTGGGGAGAGTCAGGGCCTCCTGCCTCTGCCCTCAGGCTGGGGAGGGGTTGGGGGAAGTGGAGAGAAGGATGCTGGCAGCAGCAGCTGGCTTTACGACTTCATGCTGCTTAAGCATTATGATGCTCTGATGGATAGTCTGGTCTCCTCTGCCTCATAGGATGCCGCTCAGGAAGGTCCTTCCCCTGCCCTTCCCAGTTCAGAGCATAGAGCAGCTGCCCCCAAGCCAGCCTTGGTGACTCTTTGCTCGGACCACTCAGGCAGCTCTCGGGCCCATGTCCTTCCATGTGTTCCTTCCACTGTATTTCTTACTCTATGGGAAAGTAGAGCCAAGATATTGCCCTCAATTTAAGACTGCTTGACCCCAATTTCCCCATTCACCTTTCCTCCATCATTGCCTCTGATGTTATTTTATGTTGGCATGTTGGAGTTCCTGCTCATGTTGACTAAGCTAAAAGCAGCCTTGTGTATGTATGTATATAGTCTCTCCCTCCACTGTATTAAAAATGTTCACACACTGGTGTATTACAAGGAAGTGGCCAGGTTTGGGCTTCTTCAGCTAATTTTCACCCTCTAGGTAAGGTCCTCCTTTTGAAGTCGATGAGGACAATTTTATGTAATGTTTATAATTGACGTAACAAACGTTTAAACGGCACTTACTCTGTTCCAGGCACTCTCTTAAGCCCTTTCCACGTAGTAACTCATTTAATCCTCACACATCACCCCAAGAGGTATGTCCTGTTATTGTCTCTATTTTTCAGATGAGGAAAACAAGGCATAGAGAGGTCACCTGTTCCAGGTCACCCAGCTGGTAAGCAGAAACCCAAGGATCCATCCCAGTTCTGGAAACCAAACCCCACGTTTCTAACTGAGAGTCTAGCTCCAATAATCTGCTTTGGCTCTGGGGCTGCAGTCATGTTAAGTGGATTGACATTGCGGCATTAACTGGTTTCTGTTTTGTTCTGACACTTTCTGATGCCTCTGGGCAGATCTACATGGGTCCAGGGAGAGAGAGGATTCCAGAGAGTCCTGGCAGTCCAGTGCATCATCAGCCTGGGAGCCAGGAACCCCTGGAGGAAGGCATGGTGGTGGAATCAAGAGGTCTGGTGGCATCCAGTGGTAAAATGTTCCTTTTCCTTTTAAAAGTTCACACACAGGGCAAGGTGGACTGGAAGGGGAGGGCCCCAGCCCTCCCTCATTTCCCAAAGCCCTATGAACCTGAACTTAAGAAACTTTTACTCAAACCTGGGGCTAATGGGAGGGAATATAAGATTTTTTAAGGCAAGAACAGAGAAGCTGATGGCAGTGGTCCATGGGAAAGGCAGCAAGCACCAGGGAAGAACACACCGGCTCTCCCCGCGTATCCACACACCTATGTGGGAGAAGGGGGAGATCTGGGATTGCCCATCTTCTCCTGAGAGGAGACAGGGCTCAGAGAGCGTCGTGCAGGAAAGGCCTTGAAAGGGGGAGAACAAAGCTGTGTAGTCCCTGTCCCAGAGGGGAATGCGATCCCCTAGGGACAGCAGCTTGTCTCCAGCACAGATCTGATTCTGGTCTAGCTCCCACATTTCCTAGGGAAGAAGGTGGATCTAAGCCAAACCTGAAAGAATGATTTTTCGGAAAAACAACACTAATAACAGCAAAATGTCTGGACCCAACAACAAAGAAGGCTGATAGGACATTGTGGCAGCTGTCCTTGGCAGGGCTGGCTTAGGAGCCTTCTAGTGAGGCCTTACTGCGTAGGATAACTACGCAGCTTCCCAGCTCGAGGGGCCAGGGCAGTGTGTGGGCACCCAGCACAGAGGGAGACTGCAGAGGTGGGGAGGAGAGCCAAGCTAGGAAAGGCAGGAATGCTTGCGGTGGGGGAGGGGGTGCCCTGGAGCCTGCGGGAATCCCAATGACAGTCAGCAGCTGCGATGAAGCAGTGTTTCGTGGGAACTCCAGATATTGGTGGGCAGACGTCCCACATTAGCAAGACTCGGTGAAAATAGTATATGCCTTTATATTTTTGAAAATCGGGTAACATTTGTGTACAGCAAAATTCTCATCTTAAAAGTATGATTCCATTAGTTTTTATTTTAAGTTTATTTATTTATTTTGAGAGAGAGAGAGAGCGTGAGAGCTCAGGGGAGGGGCAGAGAGAGGAGAGAGAGAATCCTAAGCAGGTTCCACACTGTCGGCACGGAACCTGACACGGGGCTCAATCTCACCAACTGTGAGATCGTGACCTGAGCTGAAATCAACAGTCAGACACTTAACCAACTGAGCCACCCAGGTGCCTCATACCATTCCATTAAAAAAAAATTTTTTTTTAATGTTTATTTTTGAGAGAGACAGAGAGAGACAGTATGTGAGCAGGGGAGGGACAGAGAGAGGGAGACACAGAATCCGAAGCAAGCTCCAGGCTCCGAGCTGTCAGCATGGAGCCTGACGTGGGGCTCAAACTCACAAGCTGTGAGATCATGACCTGAGCCGAAGTCGGTCGCCCAACCGACTGGGCCACCCAGGCGCCCCACAATTCCATAAGTTTTGACAACAGTATACAACTAAAACCAACACCACGATCCAGATATAGAAAACGTCCATCATCCCAGAAAATTCCCATTCCAGTGAATGCGTACCACCCATAGCCAACTGCTGCTCTGATTTCTATCCCTATAGATAGTTTGATCTGTGCTGAACTTCAATAAAATAAGATTACATAGCATGTACTGTTCTGTGTACATGAAACAGAACATGTTCATTTCTTCATTCAACTTTCATTCAACATGTTTTAGAGATTCGTCCATGTTATTGCATGGATCAGCTGAGCTGTGCTCCACTGTATGAACACATACCCGTTTGTTGGTCCCTTCTTCTCTTCGTGGACATTTGGGATGGTTCTTAGTTTTTGCCTAAGGGGCAAGCTCTTAAGGGGCACCTGGGTGGCTCAGTCGGTTGGATGCCTGACTTCGGCTCGGGTCATGATCTCGTGGTTCACAAGTTCGGGCCCCGCGTCGGGCTCTGTGCTGACAGCTTGGTGCTTGGAGCCTGCTTCAGATTCTGTGTGTGTGTGTGTGTGTGTCTCTGCACCTCTCCCGCTCATGCTCTGTCTCTGTCTCTCAAAAATAAACATCAAAAATGTTTAAAAAAAGGTCTTATAAACATCTGTGGACAAGTCCTATGTGTGCATACATTTTCATTTCTCTCCGGTGCATACCTAAACGTACACTTGCTGGGTCATATAATACATGTAGGTTTAAATTTCTAAGAAACTGCTGCTTTTCAGAAGTGATTGTACCTTTTTAACCCTCACTAGCAACGTATAAGAGTTCCAGTTGTTTTTTTAACCTTGTCCACATTTGGTGGTGTTAGTCTTTTCAATCTTAGCCATTCTAGTTGTTGCAAAGTGGTGTTTCATTGTGATTTTAATTTATAGTTCCTAGGGGTGTCTGGGTGGCTCAGTTGGTTAAGTGTCCGACTTCGTCTTAGGTCACGATTTCACGGTTCCTGGGTTCGAGCCCCATGTTGGGCTCTGTGCTGACAGCTCAGAGCCTGGAACCTGCTTTGGATTCTGTGACTCCCTCTCTCTCTCTGCCCCTCCCCTGCTTGTGCTCTCTCTCTCTCTCTCTCTCAAAAGTAAATAAACATTAAAAAAAATTGTAGTTCCTAGAGGATTAATGATGTTGAACACCTCTCATGTGCTCATTGGCCATTCATATATATATATCTATACCTTTCTTTCTTTCCTAACAATAGATAGATATTTTAATGTTTATTTATTTATTTTGAGAGAGAGAGAAAGAGAGAGAGAGCATGCGGGCAGAGAGAGAGGAGAGAGAGAATCCCAAGCAGGCTATGTGCTCTTAGCGCAGAACCTGATGAGGGCTCCATCCCACGAACTGTGAGATCATGACCAGAGATCAAGACCATGATCAAGAGTCAGATGCCACCCAGGTGCCCCAGCCATTTGTGTATCTTTTGTGAAAAGTTTGTTCAAGTCTTTAGTTCATTACAAAAATTGAATTGTTTAGCTTTTCGTATTGATCAGTGTACGTTCTTTATATTGCCAGGTATTTGAATTGTGAGTATTTTCTGCCCGTTTGTGGCTTGCTTTTTTGTCTTCTTAAAGTGACTTTTGATGAGTGGAAAATGTTAGCCTTGATGAAGTCCAATTTATCAATCATTTTTCTTTTAAAGTGGGTGCTTTTTGTATCTTCTCTAAGAGAACTTTTCCTACCAAGGGTCATTAAGATATTTTCTTGTGTTTTCTTCTAGAAACTTTATAGTATTGAATTTTCTAGTTAGTCTATGATCTAACTATCAAGTTAATTTTTTGTGTATTCCTGAGGTAGGAGTTGAGGTTCATTTTCCCCCATATGTTTATTCAGTTCTTCTAATGCCATTTGCTGAAAAGGCTTTTATTTCCCCCATTGGGAGGTACCTTGGTACCTTTGCTGAAAGTCAGGACATGTGGGTCTGTTTCTGGATTCTCTATTTGGTTTTATTGATGTATTCATCTGTTCTAATCCTAATACCATATTGTCTCAATGACTATTAGTGATTAATTAGGTAACATAAGTCTATCAAATTGTTCTTCCTCCCTCTCTTTCTTTCTTTCCTTCCTTCCTTCCTTTCTTCCTCCCTCTGTCCCTCCCTCCCTCTCTTTTCTCTCTTTCTTCTTTC
>NW_026057588.1:19189335-19190176 GCF_023721935.1 Panthera uncia
CTTTCTTTCTTTCTTTCTTTCTTTCTTTCTTTCTTTCTTTCTTTCTTCATGCCTAGTGTGGAGCCCCTCGTGGGGCCTGAACTCACGACCTGAGATCAAGACCTGAGCTGAGAACAAGAGTTGGATGCTTAACTGACTGAGCCACTCAGGAGCCCCAAATTACTATTCTTTTTCATTATGGTTTTGTCTTTTTATAAGTTCTTTTCATTCCCATAAAAATTTTAGAGCTTATTTATAAATTCTTACAAACTCCATTGGGATTGCTTTGATCATTATTGACTCTTCCATATCAAGTCTTCTAGTATCAGAAGGCTAATTAGAATATCAATCAATGTTGTGTCTTCCAAATGCTTAACCTACTGAACCAAATGCCCCAATGTTATGTCTTCCAAACCACGAACACGATATATTTTTTCCATATACTTAGGTCTTCTTTAATTTCTCCTACTGATATTTTCAGAGAATGATCTTTCTTTGTTAATGTATTTCTAAATATTTTATACATATATATTAATTTTTTTGTTTAAAGTTTATTTGAGAGAGAGAGAAAGCAAACAGGGAAGGACAGAGAAAGAGAGAGAGGGAGAGAGAGAGAAGGAGGGAGGGAGAGAGAGACAGAATCCCAAGAAGGCTCTGCACTGCCAGCATGAGCCCAATTTGGGGCTCAAACTCACGAACTGCGAGATCGTGACCTGATCAAGTCAAGAGTCGGACACTCAACTGATTGAGCCACCCAGACACCCCTCTAAATATTTTATATTTTTGAGGCTATTATAAATGGCACTGTTTTAAAATTTCCTTTCCTTTCCTTTCCTTTCCTTTCCTTTCCTTTCCTTTCCTT
>NW_026057588.1:19190186-19232442 GCF_023721935.1 Panthera uncia
TTTCCTTTCCTTTCCTTTCCTTTCCTTTCCTTTCCTTTCCTTTCCTTTCCTCTTTCTTTCTTTCTTTCTTTCTTTCTTTCTGCTGCCATTGTATAGGAGTACCGTTCATTTTTTGCATACTGACTTATTTGCAACCATGCTAAATTTACTTATGTTTTTGCAAGTTCTCTGTAGATACCTTAGGATTTTCTGGATAAATCATCATATTCTCTGTAAATGAATTCAATTTTATTTCTTCTTTTTTAATCCTGGTCTTTTTATTTTTTCTTATTGCATTGGCTAAGATCTCAGGACAATGTTGAATAGAGATGGTGAGAGAGAACTTTCTTTTGCCTTATTTCCAATCTCAGGGGAAAGAAGTTAACATTTTATCAGTAAGTGTGATGCTATCTGTAGATTTATCATAGAAGGCTTTTATCAGATTGATGCAGTTTCTTTTTACTCTTAGTTTGCATTTTTTCTTCTATGAATGGGTGTGACATCTCAATAAAGTTTTTTTGGTATGTAGTCAGATGATATTTTCATTCCCTTTTTCTGTTAATATAGTTCATTACACTAATTTATGATTGTTAAACCAATTGCATTCTGTGATAAGCTCTACTTGATCATGATGTATTATTCTTTTTATATATTAGATTTATTTGCTAATATTTTATGAGCCATTTTGTGCCTATGTTAATACAGAAGTATATTTATTGGTAATTATCCTTCGTTGTAATTTCTTTGTCAGGTTTGGAAACAGTGTTCTCTTGGCTTTATACAACTGGCTGAGGAGTGTTTCCTCATCCTCTGTTTTCTTTGAGAGTTTATGTAATGCTGGTATTGTTCTTAAATATTTGATAGAATCCACCAGTAGAACCATTTAGGCCTCAAGTTTGTTTTTGTTTATGAATTCAATTCCTTTAATGGAATTAAGACTTTTCAGATTTTCTATTTCCTCTAATACCAGTTTTGGTAAGTTGAAATCTTCAAGGAATTTGTCCATTTCACATAAGCTGTTAAATTTACTGGCAATAAAGTTGTTCATAATATTGCCTTTTTTCCCTTTTCGTGTCTATAGAATCTGTAATGATGTTTCTTTTTTCATTTCTGATATGAATAGTTTGGGTTTACTCCTTTTTTTTTCTTAGCCTTTCTACATCAATTTTGTTAATATTATAAATTCAAATTTTGGTTTTGTTGATTTTCTTGATTATGTGTTTGCTTTTTATTTTATCAATTTCTCTTCTTTATTACTGCCTTCCTTATACTTACATTAGGTTAAATCTGATTTTTTTTCCAGTTTGCTAAGATGGACACTTGAATCATTGACTTTTTAAAAAAAAAAAAAAATTTTTTTTAACGTTTTTATTTATTTTTGAGACAGAGAGAGACAGAGCATGAACGGGGGAGGGGCAGAAAGAGAAGGAGACACAGAATCGGAAGCAGGCTCCAGGCTCTGAGCCGTCGGCACAGAGCCCGACGCCAGGCTCGAACTCACGGACCACGAGATCGTGACGTGAGCCGAAGTCGGCCGCTTAACCGACTGAGCAACCCAGGCGCCCCATTGAATCATTGACTTTAAATCTCTCCTTTTCTAGCATAAAAAGCTAGAAAAGCTATACCCATTAAAAGCTATACATTCACTCTAATTACTGCTCTAGTTGCATCCTCCTAATTTTGATATGTTGTGTTTTTATTATCATTCAGTTTAAAATATCTTGCAATTTACTTTGTGATTTCTTCTTGGACCCATGGGTTATTCATTCATTCATTCATTCATTCATTTATATTTTTTATTTTAGAGAGAGAGAATGTGAGACAGAATCTTAAGCAGGCTCCACACTCAGCACAAAGCCCAACATGGGGCTCGATCCCATGACCCTGGGATCATGACCTGAGCCAAAATCAAGAGTCACATGCTCAACTGACCGAGCCACCAAGGCACCTCAGGGCTTTCTTCTTTGACCCATGGGTTATTTAGATGTGTGTTGTGAATTTCCAAATATTTGCAGTTTTTCCATTGTGGTCAGAAAACACATTGTTTAAACTTCCAATATTTTGAAATTTATTGACACTTGAATTTGGCCCAGTATAAGACTTAACTTGGTGAACATTATAGGTGCACTTGGAAACAATGTGCCTTTTACTGTTGGGTGCAGTGTTCTAAAAATATCAATTAGGTTAAGTTCACTGAAAAGTGTTCTTAAAATATTCTATATATTTATTGATTTTCTTGTCTAGTTGTTTTATCAATTAACAAGTCATGGATGTTAAAATCTTCAACAGTTGTTGATTTACCTACTCTCTTTTGGGTTTGGTTGAGTTTTGCTTCATGTATTTTGAAGCTCTGTGCACATAGTTTGGATTTTTATGTCTTCCTGATAAATTGCCTATTTATCACTATGAAATGTCCTTCTTTATATATATTCATACTCTTGGTTGTAAAGTCTGTTTGGCTGATATTAATAAACTCAAGCTAGCTTTCCTATTTACTTATTGTATTTTTTCCACTCTTTTAAATTTAAACTAGCTATTTATTTTCATTTAAAATGTTTCTTGTAGGCAGCATATAGTTGAATCCCATCTGACTATCTATGCTTTTCGATTGGAGAGTTTCGTGCATTATATTTGTAATGTCCAATATATTTAATAATTGGTGTCTACAAGTCTACCAGCTGCAGTTTTCTAGTTTTCCATTTGATTTTTATTTGTCCTTCCTTTCCTGAAGACTTTTGCATTATTGTACTATTTTTTAGCATTCCATTTTAATTCTTTTTAATACAAAGAATTCTGATCAGTATTTTTTTAAAGTTGATCATGCTAGGCATTCCAATGTTCATTTTAAACTCATCACCATCTATTTTAGTTAATATTGTACTTCACATAAAGAGTAAGAGCATTACAATAGTAACGTCCTTTTACTTTACCATCCTTTGAGCTATTGGTGTCATATTTTTAATAGTACTTAATAAGCCCTACAACACTGTGTTGCTATTTTTTGCTTACACAATTGTCTTAAAAATAAATTAAGGGAGGAACAAAATTTTTTCGTTTTTACCCACATTTTCTGTTCTGATGTTTTTCATTTTTTTTTTGTAGATCTGAATTCCAATCTGATGAGAAATCAGCTGTCATTCATATTATTGCTCCTCTGTATGTTGTGAGTCTTAAAAAATTTTTTTTAAATGTTTATTTTTTTAGAGAGAGAGAGAGAGAGCGAGCGAGTGGGGGAGGATCAGAAGAAGAGGGAGACCCAGAATCCAAAGCAGGCTTCTGGCCCTGAGCTGTCAGCACAGACCCTGATGGGGGGCTTGAACTCATGAACCGTGAGATCTTGACCTGAGTCGAAGTTGGACATTAACTGACTGAACCACCTAGGTGCCCCTGTATGTTGTGAGCCTTTATTGAGTGGCTCCTTTTAATATTGTTTCTTTATATTTAGCTGTCATCAGTTTGGCTATGATGTGATCTAGGTGTGGTTCTCCACAAGGAGATTTATGTTCTTTGGGATTCACTGAGCTTCTTGGATCTATAAGTTCATGTGTTCCACAAAATTTCTAAAAAAGCTGCTTGTTATTCTGTCACATAATTTTCTCTCTATTTTCTCTCTTTCCTTTCCATCCTGGACTCTAATCACATGTATGTTCAACTTATTTTTTTGCCTCACAAGTCTCTGAAGCCCTGTTCATTTTTTGTCTAATATTTTTCTCTCTGTTTTTCAGATTGAATAATTTCTGTTGATGTGTCTTCAAATTCATTAACTTTTGTGTTCAGCCCCCAATTTTCTGTTAAAGCTATGTATACAGAGCTTTCATTTCAGGCATTGCATTTTTAATATCCAGAATTTCCATTTGGTTCTTTTTGCATATGTGTGTGTGTGTGTGTGTGTGTGTGTGTGTGTGTATCATTTTTTTGGATATCCCTGCTGTCACTCATGATTGCCTTTTCTTTTAAGTCCTTGATTGCATACATATTTATAAAGCTGTTTGAAAGACCTTTCCCTGATAATTTCAACATGTGGGTCATGTTAGGGTCAGTTTTTATTGAATTATTATTATTATCATTATGGATCAGATTTTCATGTTTCTTTTCATGTCTAGTAATTTTTGAGTGGCTAATAGACATTGTCAATGATGATGCTCTGTGGGGATTCCAGATTATGTTATTTTTCTCCAAAGAGTTTAACTTTTGTTCTGTCAGACAGTGATATTACTAGTGGAGACTTTCTGTCCTGTTAGGGTTGGTTTAATTTGTTAAGATCTATTTTAATTTTGAGTTTGTCTTCACTTTGGACTATGGTTCTTAATCTGAAGACATGGCCTTCTGAGATCTCAACTGGACACTGAGCTTTCAGTGAAGCTTCTCTACTTTGACTTGGCTGAAACTTTGAGGTCTTCTAACAGTGCCATAACCTCTGGTATCACCATACCACTCTCAGCTCCATGGGAGGAGGTGTCTACTGGGCTTCCTGGAATCTGACTCTGTGCATGCACATCCCAGCCCTTGGTCAAGGTACCATGGTGAAACCCTAACTAGATGTGCAGGGCCTCTCTTTGTGAAGTTCTTTTTTTGTTGTTGTTAATCTGCTCCACCAAATTCAGCCGCTTCAACAGCCCAAAACTCTGATCTCTACCTCTTTATCTTAGTACAACTACTGGATTTGGATAGAAATAATGGGGTCCACACCACATGTATGCCTTCCTTCAAAATTACAGTCCTGCATCGTGTTTTTCACTGTCTGGAAACAGTTGCCTCATATAGTCATCCAGTTTTATAGTTGTTTCTGGCAGGAGGGCATGCCTCTTATCAGTTATTTTGTCATGGCTAGAAGCAGAGTTCTCCAATTTTTTAAAAGAGAGTATGTTATTAAAATATACATGCTGCTGGTTTTTGTCTATGTCAGTGCTTTAAATTTTAGCAGGACCCATTTAATGTATGGATGGATTAGATGTGATTTAATTTTTTCTCTGCTATTTGAAAGAACCAACTCTTTTATTTACAATTGGAGATACAGATTAACATTTACACTAAGCTGCTAAAAAATGAACCTTGGGCTGGTTGTTAGGACAACTGAGCCTTAGCCCTGGGTCTGCCACTAACCAGCGGTGTTACCTTAGATTTCTGGCCTCAGCTTCACTATATGTAAAATGAATTGAATGAGTTGTATGCCCTCAGGTCCCTTCTAGCTTTGACATTCTGGAATTGTCATATTGAATTTGACATTTCACTCTTTGCTGGCAGCAAACTTTTCTTAGACAGGTGGTTGGCAGAGATGCCGGGTAGGTTGGGCCCCTGAATGGTTGAAACAGGCAGAAAACAGAAAAGGGGCATCTTGAGGCACAAAAACTAAATTTTATCAATTGGCAATTTTGCATAGCCTTAATTATGAAAGATAAGAGTATCAGTGAAAAGGATTCATGGAACCAGGTGTGTCCCATCTTTTCTAGACCTTTACTAACAAAGGTAGTCATTTTTTGAGTACCTGGTGTGTTCCAGGTACTGAGATTCTCTCTTTCTCCCAACTCTGCTGTCACTCTTACTCTTTTTTCATACATTATGCCATTTTTTTCTTACAACAACTATCAGAGGAGTCTTACTATTCTTATTTCAAAGATGAAAAAACTTGAGGATCAAGGAGATTTGGCAACTCCTCAAAGGCCACGTAGTAAGTGCTGTGGACAGGACTTTAACCCAGGCTTTTCTAACGTGCTATTCGCTGCATTCCTAATATATGGGGAGATTTCTATCTTAATACCAGGCGACTGTAGTATTAGCCAATAAGACCCACAGTTTCTTTCTAATCCCTAATATACGTATATAGTTTTACAGTTTGCAAAGCACTTTTGTGTATAAAATCCAATTTGATTCTTACAAGAACATTATGATTATGGTGTCTTCACAGATCAAGAGTCTGAGGTTACATGAAATTCTCCAAAGAAACACTCACGGCTTAGGCAGGTGGTGAAGCCAGGGTTTCTACTGAGCTCTGGCTGCCTTGCAGGCTCTACACGTGGTCACTTTAGTTGGGTCATGGTTAGGAGCAGAGCTGAGCTGTTCAAGGAGGTGACAGCTAGTGGTTGAAGGTGTTCAGGGTAGTATTACTGCTGCTGGGAGCATAAATTGGTACATCCCCTTGAGAAGACTGTTTGCCTTGATCTACTAAAGATAAGCCCAAAACCCAATGGTTTCTCATATCTGCATATGTATAAAAATATTCATGATGGTAACCAAAAATAATGATCACCAATAGATTGCTTACATTGTGTCTTAGTCCTTTGAGGCTACTATAACAAACTATAGATTGGGTAGCTTATAAACAACAGAAATTTCTCTCTCATGGTTGTGGAGGCTGGAAGTCTGAGATTAGGGTGCCAGCATGGGCAGGTTCTGGTGGGCCCTCTTCTGGGTTGCAGACTGCCGACTTCCTGTATCCTTAAGTGATGCAGGAGGATGAGAGAGTGCTCTGTGGTCCTTATATAAGGTCACTAATTTCATGCATGAGGGCTTCATCCCCATGACCTAATTATCTCCCAGAGGCCTCACCTCTTAATGCCATCTCACTGGGGTTTAGGATTTCAACATGTGAATTTTGAGGGTACATAAACATTCAGTCCATTGCATACAGATTACAGGATCTATCTATCTATCTATCTATCTTTTTTTTTTAAAGTTTATTTGGGGCACCTGGGTGGCTCAGTTGGTTAAGTGTCTGATTTTGGCTCAGGTCATGATCTCATGGTTTGTGGGTTTGAGCCCCGTGACAGGCTCTGTGCTGACAGCTCAGAGCCTGGAGCCTGCTTCAGATTCTGTGTCTCCCTCTCTCTCTGCCCCTCCCCAACTCACTCTCTGTCTTTCTCTCTCTCAAAAATAAAAGTAAAACATTAAAATTATTTTTAAAAAGTTTATTTTGAGAGAGACAGAGACAGCACAAGTGGGGGAGGAGCAGAGAGAAGGAGAGAGAGAGAATCCCAAGCAGGATCCACGCTGCCAGCACAGGGGCTGATCTCATGAAACTGCGAGATTATGACCTGAGCCAAAACCAAGAGTTGGACACTTAACTGCCTGAGTCACCCACCCAGGCACCATCAGATTACAGGATATGAATATTAAGCAGCAACGAAAACAAATGAACTACCACTACATGGGACAGCTGAGTGAATCTCTTTTGAAAAAAGAATCCCCACACAAAAGAGTATATACTGTATGATTCCATTTTTATGAAGTTCAAAAGATAAGCAAGCTTCATCTATGTTGTTAGAAGTCAGATAGTTGTTAACTTTGTGTGGAAGAATTAGGGCAATGATTGGTAGGGGATCCAAAAAAGGCTCCTGGGGCTTTCTGGCTACCTCAATAGTAGTTACTCGAACGTGTTTACTTTGGGATAATGAATTGAGATATTATGAATATTATACGAAATATAATGAATCGGGATATGACTTGTGCATTTGTTCATCCGTGTGTTGTATTTCAACAAGCAAAGTTCAATGAGTGCAAAAAAAGAAGCTATCAAAGTTGAAACTAAGTGGTTTCTTTAAAAAAAAATCTTGGTGTAGCTGTCTTTCCAGGTTTATCTATCTTCTAGAAAGCAATTACTTAATCTGACTTGTAATCTTAATTAAAATTTTAGAAACTATATAAAGCACAAGTGACTTGGTCCTACAGTTCACCTTATTGCTCTACTTATTGAACAGGGACTTTTTAATCATTTGGTGTAAGCTTTATAACTTGAGAGTGGCAGCTATTCAAATTCTGAACACTAGTGATTGCAAAGTTCACTTCCAGGAATCATTTCTGTGAACCCATCAGATTCTGGAGATGGCAGGGGCCCTGTGCAATCTGGATGCTGACAGCTACGGGGCATTCCACACAAGTAAGTGGCTATATTCACTACTCAGACTGTGAGTAAACTCTGGGCAAGCTACCTTGGCCAATGGAAATTGGAGATTTTTGGTCCAACCGAAGATTGGGTCTTGCGATGCATTGAAGTGGGCATTTGTTGCATTTTTACTTCCACCATCCATTCCTCCTAATTTTACTGGGTGGGGCTTACACTTCACTTCTCTGAGCCTGCATGTTTTGGCCAAGCTTTTGCCCAGGGAGATGCATGAGATCTAGTCTCAGCCAAGCAGTGCACTCTATCTCTCTGGCTGCAGTGATTGGCACAGGCATGTGCACATGACCCAAGTCAAATGCAGTTTGGGCCAATCGGTTTCAGTTCTGAGCTCTAGTTTGGACTCCTCTTCCTCTGGCCTAAGTGTTTATTTATAGACACGAACCCCAGGCTACCAGGTCTCCCCACCAAGCTGTGGAAGAGGATTACCCCAGGAAGCAGAGGCTGTGGTTGACAGCGGTAGGTCTCTGATTCATTTCTTCCCTAAGCCAGCTCACCCTTTGGAACCTTCATTTATGTGAGCCAATATGTATACTCTTTCACCTTGAGCTTTTTTGCTTGGGTTTTCTGTCACTGGCAACCAAAAGTGTCCTAATTGTTACACTTACTTATTCTCTGCCTCACTTGTGTCTCTGGATCTGTTTTTCCACATGAGTGATGGAGATAGTTCTTTTTTCCCCTCCCTCCCTTCCTTCCTTTCCTTCCTTCCTTCCTTCTATCCTTTCTCTTTCTCTCTTTCTTTTTTTCTTTCTTCTGATGGAAGTAATTCTTTTTTTTTTTTTTTTAAATTTTTTTTAAACGTTTTTTATTTATTTTTGGGACAGAGAGAGACAGAGCATGAACGGGGGAGGGGCAGAGAGAGAGGGAGACACAGAATCGGAAACAGGCTCCAGGCTCCGAGCCATCAGCCCAGAGCCTGATGCGGGGCTCGAACTCACGGACCGCGAGATCGTGACCTGGCTGAAGTCGGACGCTTAACCGACTGCGCCACCCAGGCGCCCCCTGATGGAAGTAATTCTAATGACCACTCTCTCATGGCTCTTGAGAAAAATCATAAGGACACGTGCCTGGAAAATTTCTTTGGCCTGATGACAGTGATGACGAGGATAACAATACTGGCAAAACCCCAGGCTTTTCCAAACTTCTCAGCCATTGTGTGGCGAGTTCACACCATCTTCTGTTGGCAAGATGTGGCAAATAATTGCAGCTCAGCGGTAACAGTGAGACACCCAGGTCCTGAGCAGTTGGGTGGCTTTTCTTAGCAGCTTTAGCTGTGCTGAAGCCTCTCAAACTTTGCTCTGTGTGTGTGTGTGTGTGTGTGTGCGCACGCACGTGTGTGTAGGTGCATGCATGCGTGGGCACGTGCATGTGTGGGCGTGTGTATGCGTGTGTGGGCGCGTGCATGTGTGGGCGTGTGTGTGTGTGGGCGTGCGCGCGCGCGCGCGCGTGTGTGTGTGTGTGTGTGTGTGTAGGAGGGTTTGGACTCTCTTCCTCTTTTGTTATGAGGGAGAACAGGGAGCAGATGGGAACAGGTTGTAACACTTCCGCACGCCAGTGTCCTGGTGCTTATTTCATAGTGTCGTCTGCCAATTGGCGTCTGGATCCCATGCCTCTTCGATTTATGTATTTACTGTAAAGCAGCCAAATTTCAGAGAGAAGAGAGGATATTCTAATTTAATAGTAAGAGCAAGGTGTAATTTCTTATGAAGGGAGGGAAATACACCGCCTTCTTATGTGATGTCAGAAAATAAGACACTGTGCAAGCCTTTTCCCTACCCATTTAAAAATTAAGACATTGGGTGTCGTTTCACCAAATGGTTATCTCAGTGTTTTATAAGATCTGATCCTTTTATTGTGCATATGTGATTTTAAATTAGGTAGACATTGTATTACGAAATAAAGATAAGCAGAATAAAAAAAAAAAAAAAAACACAACCCAACCTTACAAACAAGCAGCCAAGCAAACAAATCCCCTAAATCTTCTCGCCAACCATTATTTTCCCTTTTAAATTGGTTAAAACTGGTACCTGAAGGCCAAGAGTTTGCATGCCAGAGCTTGAGGCTATTGCTAAATGTGGGCTGAGGGGGCAAGCACCTGAGATGGCAGTTCTCGGGGGCTGGGATGGGTCTGTAGAAGGAGTTGGGGGGTGAAGAACCAACATGGCTACTGTGGCAACAGCTCCCCGAGATCCCGGGCACTGGGCTGGGTGGTTTTTGTGTGCCTGACTTGCACCAGGAGCTCCCCAGGATACGGTCCCCATTGCCCTTGCAGGAATATTTCCCACCTTGGATACCGCCCTCCCAGGCTTCTCTCGACAGCAAGTAAATGCATTTGATCGGTTAAGCGATGCTGCTTAGCGTGGTGGGTGTGTGGGCATCGGGGACCACAAGCAGGGCTCGGGTCAGCAAGGGGCATTGTCTCACCTCTTCCAGCGCCTGGCGCTCAGGAGGGGCTCAGTCACCCTGCGCTGCAGCCCCAGAATTCCATTTGTCTGATTTTGAAATTTGAAGTTCTGTTTGTCTCCATCCTGCCCCAACTCCTACTTCCACTGGTACTTCTTCCTTTTGTATACTGGAGTTCTCGAACCCTCCCCAGCACTTCTGGGCGGCTCAGTCTTGTCCTGGGTGTGCTGTGACTTTGATAGGGCGGTGAGAGAATCCAGACCTGGGTTCCAGCCCTGACTGATAAGGAGAGTAATCTCAAACTCACACTATGCCTCAGTTTCCCCTTCTTTCAAAATGGGCACAATAATATTTTACCTTTTTATCTCTTGCAGACCTTATGAAGTTGAAATGAGATCATGGATGTGAAAGTAATCAGGAGAAAGGGTCTATGCAAATCCATCACTGTGATTAGCATTATGGTTATTACTTTTATTCAGGCTCAGAATGATCACATACTTCTGTGAAAGACATGATCTGGGAACAGAAAAAGAAATGAAAGCTGCGTCTACCTGCAACCTTGGAGTAGAAAAATCCCTTATTCTGTTTCTTCTTTCAGAATAGGACTTGATGTGATCGGGTCATTGCATGTAAAATGCTTTAAGAATGTGATCTGCACTTCATCATTTTAAAATTCAAACATTCCTGAGCCTTTTTTCCCCTCACCCCGTTCATATTTATCTTCTCGGTCTTGCCTTCATTGGGCACCACATTTGTATTGATAAATTGTAGGTGGTAGGAGATGTATTGATGGGATTGAGACAGTTCCGAATGTAGAGTGCTGGGGCTTTGCATATCATTACACCTAGCTAGCTTTTTGCCTCCTGAAAGCTGTCGATTTGTGCATTATTGCTATTCAGGCTGATAAATGACAGTAATTGTTCTTAAGTTGAAGAGCTGGTTTAATATGCTGTCTGGCCTGGGAATTTCCTGAGCACCAGGGTTAAACTAGTGCTCCACTCGAGCTAGCAAAATGGCCCTTTTTTCATCTCAGACTATAGAGTTAATTGAATTACTCGCTATTCATGCAGTTTGTAGCCTTGATTCTAAAGATACCATGAACGGTAGGGGGAGGGAGAGGCTTTCTAGGGGGCTCAGGGTAACCGTGGGCCCTGCTTCAAGGACATGACCTCCCTTCCCCGAGTGGAGGGCGGTTGGTATACTCTGGCACAATTTACTTTCCTGTTCCTCTGCTTGCGGCTGATTCTTCGGGGGGGGGGGGGGGGGGGGGGGGGGGGGTGCCTCCAGGGCTGTCCAGATCATGGCAGTCCCGGTGCTGTGAACATGGTTTCTCTGAGGCTGTACCTGCATATTTCGGAAAAGTTGGATATCAGAACACTTGAGTTGCTCGCCTTTCATTTTGTTTACTCTCTTAGCTTCTGAGTTGGGAACGTGTGCTACGATTTAGGGAAGATCTGAAGTTTGCCACGTGTCTGTGGGGACAGCCCCTGGACACACCTCTGGTGCCTTGGCCTCTCACTCAGCCGTTCAACCCAAAGGGCTGGCTCAAGCCATTCTGAACCAGAAAACCCTCCCCGCAACCCCCCCCCCCCCCCCCGCCGCCCTTCCTTTGACCAAAGGTGGGGAAGGTCTTAACTGCAGGAAGTTGGGCAGGAGAATCTGCCCTTCAAGGAATGTCTCACCTGAACCTGGTGTGTGGGCAGAGATTTCCAGAAAAGTATCCTCTTACCGGTGGAACCAACCACCTTGTCTTCATGGTGTCTGTGGATTGGTTGTCTAGCCTCCCTTGGAAAGAATGAACCGAAGGCAAATGCAAAGCAAGTGAGAGACCCAGCCTGCCTCATTTACCCCTAGCTTTTAAAAACTATTTTTATTTATTTTTGAGAGAGTGCAAGCGGGGGAGGGGCACAGAGAGGGGGCCAGAGGATCCAAGGCGGACATCAGCAAGCCCGATGAAGGGCTCAAACTCCCAAACTGTGAGATCATGACCTGAGCCAAAGTCGGATGCTCAACCCACTGAGCCACCCAGGTGTCCCTGCTCCCAGCTTTGAGATGACCCTTTAAAGCACCAAGGGGGTTCAAGATTCCAGATTTATTTCTGTTTGGGGACCAATGTCCAGTTTCCCCACTCGCATAGCTGTGTCTTGGCAGGGGAAAACCAAGTCATTTCTCTTATATGTTTTTGAAGCTTTTGTACAGCTTTTGGCTTCATAAGTGGGGAACCCTCTTTCCATCTTTCTCTGTCTCTCTGGATGGATGAGAATGTTTGGTACCAAATGGTGTTCAGTGTCCTACCTGGAAACATTTCCTCTGTTTAGATCCAACTTAAAAAAAAGTTTGAAATGCTCTTTCCACGTGCCCTTTCTCTGATCTCAGCTCTCAGATGTGCCCACTGAAGCAAGACTGAGGGATGGGACCCCCACGCCCGAACAGCTGGAGTAGGGAGAGCCTCCCATTGAGGGGCATTAATCATTTCTCATCACAGAAGCCATAAAAATCCATCTTTTGCTACCCGACAAGGTACGAGATAATGAAAGAAGATTGCTTAAAATGTAAATCATTTGGATCTGTTGGTAACACTGTTTAGAATTAAATTCATGTGTAATAGAACTTCCGATCAGAAACGAACAGTTTCCCAGACAAAGCCATCATACATCCCATAATCTCGTATAGGTGCTTCCAACGTTAATGTAGCTGGTGCAGCTCACTTGATGATGCTCTAGGCAGGAGAGGATCATTTTTCCCCGTTCTGTAACTAGCAAACATGACTGCAAATCACTCACTCCAGTTCTTCCTGTCCAGCATCCCAAAGAGTGCATCCCACACCTTTACTGAGCTAGAGAGAGGGGCCAGCTGTTCCCCTTCCCTGCCCCACGACTCTGTACCTGGGAGAAGACAACCCCCAAAGGTCTTAGGGTGACCTGCTGAGTCCCCCATGGCCTAACAAAGGTCAGGGTCCCTCCTCACTCGCTGGGCCTCCTACTGCCCCCCTCTGTGCTGTCCCCCACCGGGGAGGGCTGGCTTGGAGCTCAAAGGAGCAGCAGGCGTCGGTCTAATCCGGGGTTTCCCTTGGGCTCGTCCCCAAAGCCCGGTGACCTCAGGAGCATGGGATGTGTAGTGCTCGTGGCCTGTAAATGCTTGTGGGTGCTGCAGGGACATGGCAATGAACGCCATTGAATCAAACGTCAGTCTTCCTTGAATCCACTTTTAAGCCTTCTCATTACATCTAAGAGAAGGGCTTATTTGGTGCAAATATATCTTTAACACTTGCCTCTCTAACATCTGGTAAATCTCCCTTTATTAAAAACAGGAGAGATGGCCTTGGACTCACAACCTTCTTTAGGAGACAGTGTCTAGGTAGAACCAAAAAAAAAATGCCACTTTAAAAACATGGTGTTTATTTTATAGTTACATTTTATTAGTGACAAATGATACTGATTTCTTTTATGGTAGTGATAACAATTCCCTCTAAACACATTTTTTTTTTAAATAAAAAGAGTCAATTTAAGAATAATATTAAGTAGGGAAGTATGGGTGGCTAAGTTGGTCAAGCATCCGACTCCTGATCTCAGCTTAGGTCTTCATCTCTAGGTCGTGAGTTCAAGCCCTGCATCAGGCTCTGTGCTGCCAGTGTGGAGCCTGCTTGGGATTCTCTCTCTCTCCCTCTCTCTCTGCCCCTCATGCTTTCTCTCTATTTCAAAATAAATAAATAAACTTTAAAAAAAAATTTAAAAAGAAGGGGCACCTGAGTGGTTCAGTCGGTTGAGCATCTGACTTCAGTTCAGGTCATGATCTCACGGCTCATGGGTTAGACCCCTGCATCAGGCTCTGTACTGACGGCTCAGAGCCTGGAGCCCCGCTTTGGATTCTGTGTCTCCCTCTCTCTCTGCCCCTCCCCCGCTCATGCTTTGTCTCTCTCTCTCACTCCTTCAAAAGTAAATACACATTAAAAAAATTAAAAACATTTAAAAAAAGGATAACATTAAGTAAACAAGAGTATAAGTGGTTCCAGTTTGTGGGGGAAATTCTGAGGGTGCCCTGAGAAGAGAGGGCTGCAGTCTAGGTGACCTCCCCTTTGCTGTGAGGCCCTGGAAGCAAGAGGGCAAGGCTGCTCCTCCTGGACTCCATCATTGTTCCAGAAATCACAGTAACTCAGCACAGATTCCAAAGTACTTTAAAAATACCACGGTCTTACTGTCTGTTTAAAAAGGAATAGATGTTCTTTGTAGAGAATTTGGAATATCTAGAAAACCCACACACATACAGAGGACACAAAAGAAGGGAAAAGAAGGAAAGGAATAATCCCCTAAGATCCCATTCACCAGAGACAGCCATTGCTAATGTCTTGCCTTGTTTTCCTTCAGTCTCTTAATATGCAAACATACATACATTTTTCCTTCTTTAAACAGAACTGTGGTTACGATGCACATAGTCTTGCAATCTGTTTCTCTCTTTTCACTTACGGTATTGTGAATGTTTTCCTGCATCACAATTTTTCTGTGGTGCTTAGTGTTTTATCGCTGAGTTCAAATTAATCTGATACTATTAATTGAAGCTCTTTCTAGGCCTTGGGGATACACTGATGCCCAGACAAAGACCCCAGCCTGGAAGTGACAATCTAGGTACATTTGGATGGAATGCAATCGCTTAACCAATCCCTTGTGGTTGGAGACATAGAAGCTTCCTTTTGTTGTTGTTGTTGTTGTTGTTGTTGTTGTTGTTGTATGTAAATAATGCTTCAATCAACATGCTGGATCCTGACATATTTTTTGCACATTTCTGTTTCCTTCAGAGAAATCCCTACAAGTAGAATCTCTGGACATAAAAATATGGGCCTTTCAGAGTGTTGACACGTCCATTTTTCCTTTTCGTGTGATTATTTGCCATCTGTACATCCTTGTCAGTCAAGTGTCTTTTAATGTTTTTTGCCCACTTTGTAATTGGACTGTTTGTGTTCTGTTAGCTGTTGAGTTTGAAGGTCCTTTATATATTCTAGGTACTAGCTCTTTGTTGGATGTGTGGTTTGCAACTATTTTCTGCTCTTCACATGGCTTTTGCAGGGCCAAAATTTTAATTTTGATGAGGCCAATTTGTAAGTTCATGTACTTTTCTTTTAAGCCTAACTGTATGCATGACTTGCTAATAAGAATCAATGCTCCATTAAAACTATGTATTTCCCAAGGACCTACTAAGCCCCAAGTACTTGTCTGGGGTGGGAGATACCATGCTGAGAAAAATGTACTATTCTTGCCCATATAGAGCTAGACAGGTAGTAAAAATATAAATTTTAATATATAGTAGTATATCTAACTTAATATATAGTATATTATTTATAGTATTAATACAATACTATTATATACAATATATATTTTTAGCATATATTATTTAATATACAGTAACTATGTAACTTTACTGGCGAAAAATGTCTCCAGGGGAAGGGGGAGGTGTTCCAAGAGGGTGAAATAGATGGCAGAGACCCTTGTCTGAAGAAGCATCATGTGTGTGGAATGAAGAGAATGAGGAAAAGTTGGCCAAATGGAGACAGAGGAGCAGACCCAGGGCCTGGCCTTGAACCAGAGGGAGATTGGCATGTTTGAGCATGGGAAGACCTGGGGCGGGGGACCTGGCAGACATGCCCATTGGGAGGCAGACCAAGCAGGTGCACCCCATAGGCCCTGGCGGGAGTTGGGACTTGATCCCGAGACTAATGAGAGCAGGGAGAGGTTGCATGGGTTGCAGGCCCTTGTGAGCCATTTACTGAACTTTGGGAGAGCAATGTCATATTCTTTGTTCTACAGAAATCTCAAAGCTGCATTCGTGTGAATAAGCAGTTAGATGCTGAGATTAGTTGTTAACCTATTTACAGATCCTGAGGTCTAGAATCCAATGCAGTTAAAAAAAAATCATCTTAGGAACTTCCACGTTACGTCTAGGATATGAAAATAGCCTATAAATTATGAGGGAAATACACATGCCCAAAGCAGAATGAAAACAGCTCTGGCATGCTCAGGTAAGTTAGAAGACATTAAGGATTGCCAGAGACCTGAGGTTTGGTGGGCGTACGACCTGGGGATTGGGCCGCTTCTGTTCGCTACTCACCAGGTGGGGTGGGGCCTGGCTGTGGCCGACTGATTGGCACGGATGAGGCTTGGAAGTGCACATGTTGTTGGGTCTTTGTGGGGTCACCTTCTCACATTTGCTTCTGTGTTTAGGGACCATTTCTTAGCACTGTGGACTCAGCAAAATTCTGGGGACGCTCACTCCCTGGGAAATGGATCGCCCTCACGCATGTAGGGTTGCCAGGCTAACCCACAGTCTTAAGACTGTGTTGAGACAAAGGACAAGGTTAAAGAATATACAGGGCTCTCAAGGGGCACCTGGGTGGCTCAGTTGGTGGAGTGAATGACTCTTGATCTTGGGGTTGTACGTTTGAGCCCCGTGTTGGGTGTAGAGATTACTTAAAAATAAAATCTTAAAAAACAAAAAGTGCTCTCAAGGCATACGGTGTGTCCAGAATTCTCATTTGTCATGCCAGTGGGACACACATGTCCTGTGTGACTACTCCTTAGTGGCACTGGCCCTTCCCTTGGGGCCTGTGGCCTGACCTATGAGGTGACGAAGGCATGTTCATGGCATAGAGTGTGTTTTGGACCCTGACAGTGTCCCCAAAGGCGTGTGCTGGAAAGTAGGGGATAAATATTTTAGGGGTGGTTCCTGTGCTGCCCCAGGACATCTCCAGGGCTGGGCGAGGCCCCCACAGCATCCTCACCCGCTTCTGCAGCCCCCGCCCCCTCCCCGAGGAGAAGGTGGCTACTGGAACATGTGCGAGCCCCGCTGACGCCATCCACCCACTAAGTTGGCTTCTCTGTGGGGGTGGAAGGGAGTAGGCCGGTTGTAACACCAGCTGTCAGCACACACACTGCTTAATTTCAAAGCCATGTCACAGACAGAATTGAAAACACTGCACTTGAGTTAAAGTAAAGCCAAAGGAAGAAAGAGAGGAATTTTTGACACAGAGCGGAGTGGCCATGTGTAGGAGGGACCCGGGAGCCCTAGAAGAGGGTCTATCTCGGCGATGCTCAGGAAGCCTATCAGACAAAACAGGTAACCCTTCGCACCTGCCCACCGCCATCTCAGAATGACCGGTGACCGTGGGTTCTCTGACTCAGCTTTCCCCTTGCTCGTCTGTCATGTGAAATGTGGTGAATTGTTGTCCCAAGGATGCTACAGATCCACCTTTATTTCAACTGTAAGATCTGAGAGGGTGGGAAAGAGAAGCATGCTGATGCCCTGTCTGCCTGCCCTCCCCTAGGAGGGACGTGCTTCTCTTCCCTCAGTGTCTCTAGGACTTGGTCCCCTGCCTGTGGTTAGATGTTCAGCACGCAGCTCCAAGCAGAGTGAACTGGGAAGCATTTAGCTAGGCCACTTTACTATTATGTATATCTTTTGCAAGTAGACACAGCCTCAAGTGAAATGCAAAACAGCAGCTCTGGGTAGCTAGCGGCAGCCCCTTTCCCTGTCATGGTATCTGGGACATGTCTGAAATACCCGATGGGACGGGAGGTATGAGTCCCCAGGTGGACTTGGAGAGTTTCCTTTCATTAGCTGAGCTGGAACATGGGCCACTGCCTATGGGGCCATGACTCCTTGTCCGTAGTAAATTTCTTCCTATTCTGTGCTGCTTCGGATGCTTGATGTTTCTCCTTGGGCAGGTCCCCGCCTCTCTATCATCCACGTTCATTCCACGGGCATTTGTAGGCCCCTCTTCTGCACCTGCCTAGCGTGGATTCCTGGGGAGACCAGAAGTAAGACACGGTTCTCCTTTATTTATTTCCGTGCCTCTCCTTTCCCCTCCCCGAGGTGGGCTGTGAGCATGTTGAGGGCAGAGGAAATGTCTTATTTACCTATGTATCCCTTGGGCAAAATAGAGCACCTAGCACCACGTGAGTGCCTGGAGAACCCTGAGTTGGAAATGGTGTTAGGAATGCTGACCTTTCTTCTTTCCCTCTTTGCTCTGCTATCATCTTGGACTCAACATCTGCTTCTTTGGCCAACCCATCTGAGCACATCGCCAGATGCTAGGGCTAAGTCATGTGGTGGACCCGGTGTGTGTCTTGGGGTATCCTCACCATGGGTAGGATGTCTGGCTGTCTGTGACCACTCAGCAGATGTGGCCTGTTGAGCACCCCAGATATGGTAGGAAGGTTGGTGGGAAGGGAGACTTAGGGTTCCTGCCTCTCCTGAAAGGAGGCAGTAGCCTTCTGCATTTCCAAACACATGGGGGATCCAATGTGTATCCTGGTTTACTAGTCAGGAAAACCTCTGATGGGTGAGCCAAATGCTCAGATCTTTGACAGAAGAGTTTAGTCTAGATAGGGTATTCACAGATGGGCACAGCGATTGCTCCCAATGAGAGCTGAGTTAGTTATAATACCAGAGGTTGAAGCAAAGTTCCAACATGCCTCCTGCTCTAGTCCCTCAGCCAGAGATGGGTCCCCAGGGATCCATGGGTCTATCAGGGACCAAGGCAGCCCTCTAAACTCACTCTTGATCTCCCCTTTTCCTTGATGCCATTCCTGGGAAGGATGAAAAGTTGTAAGAATAAGACACAGCAATGCGGGGCTGGGGGCCAGCACTCCGGGGCTGCGGGAGGTGAGCGCATATTCTGGAGTTCATGGGATCTTCAAGCTGACCTCAGGGAACATTCTGGAAACACCCAAGGCGACCCTCCAGCGTTGGTACCCAAGACCTACTCCTGGCCCGGACAGGGGTTTGCCACCCCTGGCCCCTCTCTCCAGCCCTCTTGGCCACATGGACATGAGGATCAGACTCTGAGCTTCCCTCCTCTCTCCCCAGGAAGCTGCTTCCAGGAATTCTCACCTTCCCCAAACCACTAGGGGAAGCCCCTCCTTGCCTCATTTGACTCGATTACATTGCTTCTTCTTTGAGACTCAAAACAGAGAAGTACACTGAGGAGGAAAACTTATTTTTTCTCTCTTCACTCTGGAAGCCAGCCTTGATCTGAATGTTCCTATAGCAACATTAATTCTCCCAAGTTGCACCTGCTGTACGATAAGTTATATATATAGAAGACCCACTGGGGTCCAAATACCCCATATGTGCAAGCGAATGAGTTAATGCTGCCGTGAGAATTAGCAATGTTCCGCTTCCTGCTTTTCTTGCTTTCAAGATACAACCCGTGTTTGCTGAGCGCTCTGGATGCAGGGTTTGGGGAGCAGTAGGTGTGGGTGCAGTACTGGCAGGGACCCGCCTTCACAGCAGAGGGAAGGGTGTCTGCAGAATGTTTGAGTCTCGAGATGGAAATAGACTTGGGGATGCCAATGTCCTTCCTAGTCACCACTGAATGATTCCTCGAGCTCAGCTCTGGCTGTTGGCCTCCACAATCCTCTGACGGTGAAGCTGCATAGCAGGGGCTTCAGGGTGAGGAAAAGAACCGGGTATGACTCACGGGCAGATGGGGGCCAGCCGGGGCCAGCGTCTGATGCTGCTTGAGTCCTGGGGGTGGGGAAGATGTAGGCAATCCTGGGCCAGTGTTTTTGCCTGTTGGTGCAAAATATGGCTCTGGGGAAAGTTTGGGCCCTTTGTTGGTCTCTGGGCCGTTGTTTATATTGGGTAGGATAGATGCAGCGTCAGGAAGAAAGGAATGGCCGTGATGGTGGGAAAGATGGTTTACATTTCACGCCAGGGACAGGCATGGTGCTCTGCACTTTTATGCAGGGTGTCATTTGCTCTTCCAGCAAGTTCTGCGATTATCTCAATTGTGCAGGCTTCGATCCAGTAAGCCAGCAGTGCCAGAGCGGGAGTAAGACGTCCCAGGCCCGTGTTGCTGGTAACATACTACTCACCACGCCTTGCTCTGACAGGGGCCCGTGCATGGCCTGAAGACCCGGTGACTCCTTGGCCTGCCCTTGCCCCTGTAAGCCTTGTCTCGCTTCCTAACCCAGAGCCCATAGGGTGTGAGAGTCCAAGGGCAGGGCGAGGTGTCCTGAGGCACGCGGTGAGAAGCAGGGAGCCCTGGGGCCTCCCCAGCACAGCGTGCAGCTTGTGGTCCCTCTGCTCCGGAGCCCGTTGGACACGAGACATAGGTCCCATGGGACATGGGCCATCAGCTGTCCCTCACCGTCCCTGCCTCTCTGGCCCTCGAGGCCTGCACACCCAGCTAGGGGGCTTAACACTTCTGCTGCGTCTCAGGCTAGAGCTTAGACGGCTATCAGCTGCCAGACAGCCTCACCCTTCCGTCTGCTGGCCGCTCGCAGGTGGGAACTCAGGGGTTCTAAAAGCATTACCTTAAACCAGAGGGTGAAGAGTCCGACTCATTTCTGGCTGTTCCTGTCTCCTGCATTTAATGAAAGGCCTTTTCTTCCTCTGCCCACAGCCGACGGATACCCTGAAGGGGTATAAAATTCAATAGACACTCACAGAGATAAAAACCCCTGTAAAAGTTCTTGGTTCTAAACCTTCTTTTATGGCCCCGTATGGGAGTGTTTCTGGAAGGCTGTTTTGGGAAATGAAATGGTCCGTTTGTCCCCTTGTAAAGCCGAGCCGAGCCCTGGGATCCCCTGTCAGCCTGCTTCTGCCTCTGGCCCTAGCGCCCGGAAGAGGGCCGGGCACCATAGTGGGCACCTGGCCCGGGCACCGGTGTCCCCAGGATGGATGTGTAGCCGTCGGGAGCACGCAGGCTGCTCTGGGGCTCCAGAGCCCGGGCTGAGCACCCACCTAGGGGCCAGCCCCTCGCATCGCTCTGTGTCCTCCACCTCTCACCCAGGAGGCACAACTGCCAAGAGGTGCAGATGTGTGGGGGCTGTTCACTGGGCACCAGGGGACAGACCGGGTGGAAAAGACAAGGCTCAGCTCAGGGGTCGTGGCCCAGTGAGCAAGCCCAGTGGATGGGACGGTGGCTGGGATGTGGGCTGAAGCCCTCGTGTCGGTCTTCTCTTCTACCTTCTCTTCCATGATGACCGCGTGGGCAGGGTGCACCTTGTGGGAGGGACGGAGTGGCAGAACACAGGAAACTGCAAGTCGCTTCCCCCCTCTTGGGGTTCAGAGGTGTGCCGGTTCACCCAGGCTGCCATAACAAAATATCACAGACTGGGGGGTTCACCATCAGAAGTCTGTTTTTTTGCAGTCCTGGAGGCATAAGTCCGGGACCAAGGGGTCGGCAGGATGGCTTCTTCTGACGCCTCTTTCCCTCTCTGGTGTGTACATGGACACCTTCTCACTGTGTCCTCACATGGTCTTCCCTTTGTGTCCTAGTCTTTTCTCTTTTAAAACATTTATTTATGTATTTATGAGAGTGAGTGAGTGTGCATGCATGGGAGGGGCAGAGAGAGAAGGAGAGAGAGAGAATCCCAAGTAGGCTCTGAGCTGTTAGCTCAGAGCCCAATGCGGGGCTTGAACTCACGAACCGTCAAAATCAAGGGGCGGATGCTTAACCGACTGAGCCACCCAGGTGCACCCTAATCTTTTCTTATAAGGACAACAGTCATATTGGATCAGGACCCACCATAAAGAGCTCATTATAACTTAATTACCTCTTTAAAGACCCCATCTCCAAATATGGTCACACTGTGAGGTCCTGGGGGCTAGGACACCAACATCTGAATTTTGGGGGCATTTAATTCAGCCCAGAATTCCTCAAGTTTGATTGGTGTAGCTTATTGAGAAAAAAATAAACCACTGCAGATCCTCACTAGTAACTTGGATTATTTTTTGCTACAATATTTATTACTATAAAATAAATAAGATTCAGTAACATTTATTGAGTACTTCCCATGTGCCAGACATGGTGCTAACCACTATCCCTGCATGATTTCACTTAATTCTTTTTTGTTAAGTTTATTTATTTATCTTGAGAGAGACAGAGGCAGCATGAGTGGGGAAGGAGCACAGAGAGAGGGAGAGAGAATCCCAAGCAGGCTCCACACTGACAGCATGGAGCCTGATGGGGGGCTCGAACCCATGAACTGCGAGATCATGACCTGAGCTGAAATCAAGAGTCAGATTCTTAACTGACTGAGCTATCCAGGTGCCCCATGATTTCCTTTAATTCTTATAACCACTCAATGAATGAATATAATAATGTTCTTGACTGCAATATTACAAAAGTAGGTTAAACTCCTTATGCTTATAACTTGTAGACAACTGTAAAACCAGGCCTCATGTACAAATTAAATACAGACAAAATGATAAAACCAATGAAATTTAAAATAGCAACTTTCATTTAACAGAAAGGATGATGTTGTTTTGCTGACCCTAAATCACAACTCACAGGATGAATCTGGAACTGGCAAAGACAAGCCAGGTTCTTTCCAGATTGGTAAGATTGCATGTGTTGGGGGTGGGGTGGGGTGGGAGGAGGGCGGACTCAACTTTTCTACCATTTTTCTTCTGTTTGAACTATCACTGGTGACAGGACAGGCATTCCTTCTTTTCTTGACCCCTTCTTCTCTTACCTTCCTTATTCCTTGCCAAAGAACCAATGGAGAGAAGGTACGTGAATGGCATAACAACACATGAAAGTTACACTCTAAGACCTGTCAAGATTAGGAAGAAAGGTTCATTGAGACAGTCTGAAGAATCCGAGCTATCTAAAATCTCAAAGTAATACGGCATCTGGAAAATCTGACCCTGCCCCTCCAGTGTGGGATGTGGATCCAGAGGGAAGGCGTAGGATGCAAAGAAACCAAGAGAGCTGGAGGAGACAAGAGCGACCAGAGAGTGAAGATACCAGGTGTCCACCTGGGGGACTCTGTGTGGACTGAGAGATGACTCAGAGGAGAAAAGCAGGGGCGTGTTATATGCTATCCTCTGCATTATCCTGATGGATCCTGGGTCAGTCTGTCACAGTACATGCCCCCTTTTTCCACACCGAGGTTGGAGTAACTCAGGGCTCACACTGCCATGAACAGAATTCTGGAATTAAGAAAAAAATGTATTTAGTTTTGAGAGAGAGAGAGTGAGAGAGCGTACAAGCAGGGTAGGGGCAGAGAGAGAGGGAGACACAGAAATTGAAGCAGGCTCCAGGCTCCAAGCTGTCAGCACAGAGCCCGACATGGGGCCCGAACTCATGAACTGTGAGATCATGACCTGAGCCAAAGTTGGACGCTCAACCGACTGAGCCACCCAGGTGCCTCCAGGCACCTAGAATTTTATTGCTCCTTCCATCAGCCCCAGTGCACACTCAGTCCCCACCCCTTTAGTCTTTGATGATGACAAAAGTGTGCTTTGACATCTACAGGACAGAAAACACAAAACCTAGCATGGGAATGGTTACCTATGCGGTCCAGAATGTTTATACTCATTGTATCTTTTAGATGGATTTTCACCAATGTAAAAATACTAAAAAAAAAAAAAAAAAAAAATTAAAAACTGCCAAAAGCAGTGGACCCCCTGAGGATATATACATGGGCCTCAGTTTTGAGAGTCAGAGTCTGTCCAAAGGAGGACGGAGGTTCTCCCTGAAGGAGCGCTAGCCCCAAAGTCAGAGAAGGTGGATTTTAATTCTGTGGTGCTATTCACTAGCTGGGTGACTTTAAGATAGAGACTTCATTCCTCTGGACCTCAGTCTTCTGAAAAATGGTGGTATTTATAAGATGGTGGGGGTGGGGGTCAAAGTTGACCATAAGGACACCTGTAGTGTGACCTTCGTCAGCCAGGGTGGGCTGCATACCTGGATGGTGGAGGGGCCTATAGGTGCCCAGTGTCTGGGGCAGATCTTCCTAGTCCCAGGGTCTAGGTGTGGGGGGTGGTTGGGGCGTGCAGGGGGTTGACTCCTGTTGGGGAACCCTCTTTGGTAAAAAGGGAGGGGTAAATGGGAACCACCCCTACTATGATGTTTGACTCAAAGGACAAGGGCACTGAGTGATGGCTCCTATAGAGGGCCAGGCTAGTCCTGAGTCAGGGCTGGGGGACAGGGCACAGGAATCCTGCCTGGTACTCAGAGACAATCCCCCCCCCCCCCCCCCCCCGCCCCCCTTCCCCCAACAGAGCCCAGCCTTTCTGTAGGGCTTTCACCTGCTAGGACAGCTGGGACAGAATTCCCCAACCAAACAAGGGCTGAAGAAGGCCCAGGGAGTAGCTAGGCATGTCTCCCTGGCGGTGACCTTTGGAGACTCCATGAGCAGGGCTAATAGCTTAGGTCCCCTCTGGCGCTGGGGCACAGGCCAGAGCTGTGAGTCCACACTCCAGCATGGGCCGGGAGGGGCCTTTGGTGGGAAGTCAGGCGTCTGGAGAAGGGAGGGGGCAGGCGAGATGAGGCTGTGGAGGTGGGTGCAAGCCAGAGCCCGCTAGGCTAAGGTGGGGTCTTGCCCTCACAACAGGAGGTGGCTCACCTGGTACTCCACTTGTCTCAACGTGGACGGAATAGATGTAGGTCCTGGACTGAGACCTTGCGTGGTCTCCTCTGGCCAGCGTGGCTTCCTTCTCCGTCTTTTTAGAACTCTGGTGGGTTCTACCTGCAGCTCCAAGAAGGACCTGCAGAGGGGGTGGGGGTCCAGTTCTTTGTCAACTTCTGGTTCCCCAGCCTCCGAGGCTTTGCAGGGTTCAGCTCTGAACGTGTCCAGTGCCAGGGGCTTGTGCTTGTCTCATCAATATGCACAGGGTGGGGTGGGGGTCCGGGGACGAAGGCCTGGGGGGAAGGGCTGCACGCGTACGCTCAGGTCAGGTGTGGCGAGGAAGTGTTTGGGCACCAGCCCGCTGCAGGCATCAGTGTGGTTTTGTCCCCGCAATCCCCCCCTCCCCCCACACCCCCCGCCCCCCGCCCGAGGAGCTGGACACGCCCTCCCCTTCCTGCCAGAAGTCCCCGCTCCTCCTGTGGGTGGCGCTATTTTCTTATGCAGCCAAGTTGCGGACCCGGTGTCTGTCCCGCGGAATCGGAGCTGCAGAATGGGCTCCCCCAGTCGTCCTGCTGCCCTCTCAGTATGGGATGCTCTGAGACCCAGTTCAGAACGGTTTCCACCCTGGGAGCGGGTGGGGCCCGAAGTTAACTTGCGGCCCCGCCCTGGGGCCAGTGCAGCAAATTTCCCGTTTATTCCTGCTCGGTAATTAACGCCCTTGCTGCCTGCTCCAGCAGCAGATGTGAGAGATTTAAGGGAATATTTTAATCTGAAATCTAGCAGCACGGAGATAAGAGTGGCATGGTAGACTGGGCTGCAACCGGCATATTTATCGTCCGAGGCTGACCGTCCAACGAGTGAGTTCCGTTCGTCACTTCAGACGGATAGCTCATCGCTCTCCGTGTTTATGATTTCAATTCCTGTCCTTCAACGGGGTTGTGGTGAATTAGCTCGGTGCCATTTTCTAAAATATCAAGCATTTTTATACATTAGGTATAGTGAATGGCAAATAGTTGATGTAAAGTCTGCAGTTTTACTCCATAACCAGATTGTAAAATATGAACTGAATTAATCATAACTGCAAAGACTAATGGTACGTTTTCTCTTATTTTATCTTTAGTGCCTTTCAGATCATGTTTTAAAACCTTCCACGTCTGGCGTTGGGAACGCAGCCGCGGCTTGGTGGTGGATAGCAAGAGGCAAAGGTCAGACCGAAGGCTGCGCAAATATTGTGTGCTGGATTTATTGTTTTAATTAAGAGCGTGGCAGTTCATCATAAACTGTTTATGGCGTTTCTGCACAGTGCAGCATTTTGAAATCAGCTGTTTTAATGAAAACATAATGTCATATCTGTCAAAGTTCTAAATATTTTGAAAGTGAAATATGGAAACAAGAACTTTAATTCTGGGTTTACTGAGATTAGCTCATTGAATTGCTTTTAAATCCCTTAAGAGGGTCACATCATGGGTACCGTATGGCTTCCTGTAGGTGACTGGGAAGAAAAAAAATTCCAGGAGGTTCTCAGGCTGGTTGTTTAACAGTGAAAATACAAGTTGAAGGTTAATGTATCGCAAAACAAAACCATTACAGTTGGCGTTGGGGTTTCAGATTAAAGATGCAATAATGGGTGTGCAGAGCCCTGGATGCCCAGTTGTTTGGGGAGACCTAATTGTGTCGAGAGGGAGCCGAGAGCCTCTCAGGGCGGGAGAGAAATGGAGGCGCCCCTGTCCTTTTCCAGTGGTGAAGCCGCCACGTCGCCGTGTTTGCAACTAATTATTTATAATGACCTCAAAGATGATGAGGTTTCATGGACTTTTCAGGCTGAGCAGTTTGCAATCCTAGTAATTCCCTCTCATGGTCGCTGGGCGTCTGTGGAGACATGTCAGCCATTCCTGGTTACATTTGTTAGGGAGTCGGATAAAATATTTGTCTAATCTGGAAATTGTATTTTTAGCTGTACCCTCATTGGAAACAGAAATTAAGCTTGTCATTAGATGCCGGGCCACAGGAGTTGACTGAACAGGGTAATGTATGTTATATTCTGTGCTATACTTGGTCAAGTTTCATATATATCGTATTCCACATTATTTTATTAACTTTAATATCTGCACTTCCTATTACCAGACATGCCCCTCGTTCAAAGCACAGAGGCACAGTTCTCTAATCAGAAGTGACAGGCTATATACTTTCTCTCAGCCATTACTTGGTAGCCTAGAGCAAAGAACTCTGTTTCCTTGAAAATGTTTTGAATTGGGTTATTTTTATTGAAGTATTAAAGTAATTCTTCAGATTTTAGGCTATTATTTAAGTACTTTTGGGAGAATACAATAACCTCTGGATTCTATAGGCTTTGTTACTTTAACAACCCAAGCTGCTAAATGCATCTTTTTAATGCTGGTTATATGAGTGTCTGAGAACTCATCTGACCAGCGGAAGCTAAGAGCATTCAGGTAATTATAGAAAATTAGTAGGCTAAATTAGTTTAGGAAAGCACAAAAGTGTAATATTTAAACCGCTTGCAAAATATAGGCCCTGCTTGCCAGATTTCCGGTGACGAATTAGCATTTCTGATTATTCTGTCTTTGCGTTTTTGGTAATTTGGTTGAAGGAGCCGATAGACTGGTTAAGGAAGCTGAATTAGGCACAGGTTGGTATAATCTGAGAATGGACCCATGAAATCGATAACAGTTCACATCTGTGATGTTGGAGGAGGCAGTAACAGCAAGGGCCAGACTCTGACTGTGGGTGTCAGGCAGGAAAGCCCAAGGTTGGATGGGATGGCCCTGGTGTTGGGTGCTTCCAGGAGTCAGAGTTCAAGCCACGAGGGCAGCTTTCTGAAAGGGGCTCCATTTTACCAATAGGAGGTATAAAAAGGAGATGATTCACATGCATCCTCTGAATCAGTGTGCCCGTGACACTTACATGGGGCCACAGTCTTATGGCACTTTGGACGTCCAGGGGTGAGCGTGTCACCAGAGGTTTGAGTAAGAGAACTACCCTTCACGGAGTACTCCATACTCACCAAGCCGCAGTCTTTGGCATGTTGTCCATGGAATCTTCCCTATATTGTCCTCCTCTCCTGCCGGGAGAGGCCAAAGAGAGGATGCCATCTGCTCAAGGCCAAGTTAGCAAATGGCAGAGTTAAGATTGGAACTCAAGGTCAAAGTCAAGATTCTTCCGCTCTCCCACTGAACTAGTGAGAAAGGTTCCAGCTCATCTTTTTCCTTTTGTCGTGTCTCAAAAGTAGTTTAGTTTGTAATTGGTCATTTCTGATGGGGCCTAGAGATGAGGCATCTAGAAGCTTTTAGGAATAACAGTTCGCAATACATGGATAACCAAAAACACCAAACACACAGAAACCCCCCAAAAACCCAGTGACAAAATCAGCATTAGATCATTGGAAAAATGGCTGGACCTCATGCCCACACATACCCTTTAGAACGAACTTTCCAGTGTGGGCAAACCAACAAAATTAACCATGTGCTAAGTGCAAATCTAAGAACCAGATAGGGAGTCTGAGCTGCAAGATACCCCAGGATAGTGTTGGAATTCATTTAAAAAACAAAATTTGGGCCAATAATCTAGGCATTCCACTGTGGGATCAAGTAGATGGAACCCAGAATTTCTGAAACTCAGTAAGAACTTGTATACAAAAGATAGGGGGTGGTGGTGGTGGGGAAGAGATGTTAAAGCAAATGGGACTATGAAGGGCATTAAAAGCAATGTGGTTTCCAAAGCAACCAGCTAAACATCAGATAGAACTGAATGCGTGTCACCATTTGTTGACCACTCTGGATGCCATGGTTCTAGCCATTGAAGCAGGGCATGTCCCAACATGCTGAAATGCACTGGCCATATGGCTATGGATGTTATTTCTACTAGCCTATATGTGTGCAAACCTATATGGTTTGAAATTCATGAAGTCTTAGATCTTTATGGTAGCCTGTTAGACTGGTATTGTGACCCCCATTTTATAGATGAGGAAATGACATTGCCTTGATCTCGTAGCCTAAGGAGTCCAGTTAAACAAAGCCCAGTTTAGTTGACACGAAAGGAGAAATAGTGTTTTAGAAAAAGCGCTTGGAATGTGCTTCGTTAGGTGTTCTGCTTAGGACTTGCCTTCCTTCTATCATGATTGACTCTCTGTGAAATGGTTTGTTACCAGTGGTGGAGATGGCGATGTCCATCAAACATTCCCTTCTGTTCTCCCAAATTTCCCAGCTTCCTTGCAAACACAGAGAGTGTGCCTTCTGCTGGCCAAAGGGCTGCTTCTGGGTAAAAGCACAGACTAGCCTGTGTGTGGCTTATCATAGCTTTTTCTGGCTTCCTCTGCGCATAGGGGCCTATGTTGAGATGTAGGAGCCTTAAGATCAAAGCAGCCTGGGTCACTGAGTCACATGGTATGTAGCACAGCTGTCCTATGAACCTCCCAGACCCTCAGGGGGTTTTGTGAAGCTGGGAAAGTAACCTCGCTGTGCTAAGCTATGGAGGTTCTGGGGTTGTTTGTTACAGTTGCCCAAGCCGGTCCTGTCCTGGCCTACATATCCCTCTAAAAGCAGTTGCTTTGGCAACCCCTCCCCTCTTTCCAGGGCCCAGAAGTAGAGGCTCCTTGTCCTCCTCCTTCTACCTGGTTGACGTCCCATCCTCTTGGGTTTAGCTCAGTGATGACTGACTCCACGAAGCCATTTGTGATCTTGGTGTTAGGGATGTGGTATGAAAATGAATTGTATTGTTTGTGTAGATGTCACCAATGGCTCCTCCTCGCTGAAATTGACTGTAACAAGTGGTTGGAGTTTCCACTGGAGGGTAATTTATATTTATTTGAGCTGCCACCAACTCTTATTTCGTTTGCATAAACTACCCAGGACAGAAGAGGAATCTCCCTGGACCCTGTTTATCTTGTGAAACTGGAGCTTGCTCCACAGAGTGGGTCACTCCTCACATGGACCTCCCTCCATCCCTTTTAGTGATGAATAATCAGTCATCAGGAGAGGGAATTAAAAAATAGATTTATTGCTATTTCTAAAAGTCAGAACTAGAGGATGAGTAAACATAACAACAGATGTATAAGAACATAAGTAGAAACACTATTTTACAATAACATGTACTGAAACACATTTATGTACTGGAAACTATGAAAAATAACTCTCTTTAAATGATTTAACATTTGCTCTTCCTTATATACGGTTGAATTTCCAGTGGGAGAACAAAGATGCTCATGGCTCTCTGGGCCTTCCTTCGTGAAAACCCTTCCTTAAAACCTTCTGGAATGTTCCATGAAAGCTGGTGTACAGTTTAGCAGGAAGTAGGGCCTGCCTTCAGTGCCCACATGTCTTCCCAACACCCCCACACATGTGGGATCATTACTGGGGTTCAGAGGACCCCCAAGGACAAATAAAAAAGTCCTCTGGAACAAAGCGTGTTAGTGAAGTTCCCTTCTGCAGAAAAAAAGAGAGTATGCCTTTCCCTGAGAAGACCTGCATTCTGTGTCTGCCCTCCTGTGAGAAGTCTCTGTTCAGGGTAACTCTGGGTCAGTCATTTCTGCCAGTGATGGGGATGCAAAGCATTAGGAGGGGAAAAAAAGCTTATTTCAGAGCTTTGGCCCTTTTTTCAGAGGCCTCATCGGGTGGGCCATGTGGTTGGCTGGATTGACAATATTGAAAAGGATTGTAATAAAAGGTCCTGATCTAGACATGTAGACATACTTCATAGTCCTTGAAAGTGGGTGATATTTTTAGTGTTTTAAAAGTGGATTGGTTGGAAGAGTATTGCCTAGGGGTTTTTGAGGACCCTGAAGGCCAGGGGGGGCCTGAAGCCAGCAGAGTGACCTCTGGAGTAATGTGGCCTAGAGTTCGTGATGGCTACACAGTGTTAGCCCAGAAATGAAAAGCTGGCTGACCAGTTCAGTTTGGTCCACATGCTGGGGATGACCATCTTTTTCTGGAAAGGGACCTCTTCTTAACAGCACCGGCTGCTTTGTATTGGCATCTGGGTGACTGTGTAGGCTTCTTCAATTTGGTCCAACCCAATGAGTGGAGAATGATAAGGGAATGGAACGATTTGGGATAAAAGATGACACTGGGCACTCAGATCTCAGATACCCTTGATGCAAACAATCTCTCTTACATTCTCTTCTGGGCACAGCTTGGATGCTGGGGGTCTGGTTTTTAGACCCTTTCCCTCATCTTGTGTAGCTAGCTCAATCTTCTTTTCTTAAGAAAGTGACCTGAATGAAATGTGCATGTGACCACAGAAGTCCCCTCAGAAAAATAAGGACAGAATTTGCAATATTTAGAGGTGAGAATAAAATGTGTGGCTCGTAATCTTTGTTTTTACGTAGGCCAAATCACAAACCCGTGTGTGTGTGTGTGTGTGTGTGTGTGTGTGTGTATGCACGCACACATGTAATGCCTAAGTTTAATTGCCTGCTTTGGAAATCCGTGACAGAGAAATAAGATCACATAGGTGTGTGTTGGCTTTTTGTATAGGTTGTATCCCTATTTCGGTGTTATTGAACTGGCTTCTATCTTTCTCTCTTCCACAGTTTCCACTGAGCAACCTCCATACGAAAGCAATATTAAGGACTACATAATTAGCCACCTTAATAAATTTTTCCAAGATGGATAGGCAATGTTTGGCTTTCTTCCGAAGAAAACATTCCTCTAATAGTATTCTGTGGGAAGCTATGGAGGGAACAATGAACAGAAATATCTGGAAATATATTAAGATATATGTGCATATATTGGACATTAGCACCATACACTAAGCATATTGGGAATATGCTTCAAAATATTTCAAACATTGTTGACCTTTGTTATATAATCCCAGGCTCGGGGAAACATATTTGCATAGACTTAGCAATATATTGTAAATAACTACATAGGACAGTGTGTATTTTTCCTTAAGATGCAGTATTATAAGCAAGACATTAAATTATGCCTATCAGACAAAGCAGCCGGATCTCTACATTTTTTTATAGCACATTCTATTGGGAAGACATCCCTGCTTCTAAAAAGCACATGCATTAACTGCCTGATTCATGTGGTGACATGTGGCATATCCAAATGCATTATGGATCTCTCAGGAATAAAAACAACATAGCAAAACCATCACCTTGGGATGTTCATTGAGTGAATATTTTACAGACACACTCCTTTTATATTTATATAATAATTTAGTGTTATGACAATTTTTTTAGCAGAGTTGGCAGTTTTTCTTTTTTATAATGGTATTATATTTGTGAGCCTATTAAGTGCATATGGGATAAACTACAGAAAAAAGTATTTTTCATAATTCCTCAGGGTGCTTGTAGCAAAAAAAAAAAACATATTGGTTTAGAAAAATGTTAATAAAGGTCAAGCAGAACTTTCCAGTGCTTAGCATGACAGCAATGGCAATTTTGAGGCCTTTTTTGAATTGCATATCGAGGAGATGTGGGGATTTATGGGGCTTCCAGGAGGAAAATGGCACCTAATGTCCTTTCTGAAAGGGAGACTGACCCTTCGGCAGGGCTTGTGAGTCTTCAACAGAGAATCACAACAGCGTGTTGCTTTCCCCCTCTGCAGCCGTCCCCCCTCAACAATGAGCCAGGCTGGTTTCCGGCGTGGCCTGGGTCCTCAGGAGCCAGCAGCGCTGGGCTGTGGCATCAGGGGCTGTGCATGGGCACCCTCTCTGGCTGGCATCTTTCCAGGAGCCAGGGGAGTGAATGGTGGAGATTGGGGCACTTCTCCCCCTTTTCATCAGCAGAGAAGCACAGCTGCTTCTCCAGACCGGAGGGAAAAGGCAGGTGCACGCAGAGGCTGGGGCAATGCCCACCTGCAGTGCGGGAGTGTGTCAGAGGGCAGGGGCAGCCGGCATGCGCAGACTGCCCGTGTGGCGATCCCCCCCGTGCTCGTGTCCTCCCCTTGTTCCTGTTTCTCTTGCAACTGGGACATCAGGTAAGAGAGTGGAAAAATTCTGTATTTCTTCATCTCTCTCTCTCTCTTTTTTTTCTTTTTTCTTTCAAAGAACTTGTAAAAACGCAAAAATAGAGCATGGTTATTTGGGGATTTTTATTGAGCAGTTGTCAGAATTTGGGCATGTTTCAGGCAAACCTGTACACTGTGATTCCAGACCAGCCTCAGATGACACTTCCTCAAAATAGAAATGTTCTCCGTGAAGAGGTGGACAGAGAGTGACCGCCTTGGAATATGGATCCAGCCTGGTTCCCCAGCGGCAGGAGCCCAGGCACCCAGGCGCCTGCTGGGGCAGGACATGCCTTCCCACGGCCACTTGGCTGTAGTCCTCGGGAAAGGGGGAGAAAAGTCGCAGGAGCCCCAGGAAATTGGTCCCACTTTTTCTCTGGGTCTGCCTGATTGTTTTTCTCATCTTCACTGCATCCATCCTGTCAGTTCTGTACTTAATATATTGTCTCACAAATGACGGCAAAGGGCTCATCAGAGCCCAGCTCAGGCTCCAACCTTTGAGAAGAGGGGGCTGGTTGCGTAGCAGTGGCTGGTCCTGCAGGGGGTCCCCCGGGGCAGGAGCTGGAGCCTCGAGGCTGTCATGCATCTGAGCGGACAAGAACCGCTCACAGCACAGCTTTCAGGGCCGTTTGCCACCTGTGATCATTCCGGGGTCCCTGGGCATCTCTTTACCATGCACCACGCTCTCAGCCGGAGGCCAGGCACACCAGGGCTGGTGAAGCACGCTGCCCTTGCCCTTGCCCTCGTGGGGACAGAGACTAATCCAGCCGTCACCCCAACGAATATGGACTAGCCCCTGACCGTGTGAAGTGGCAGGGCCTGGCCTTGGGGTCAGGCAGCTGACGCAGGGCTGTGCTGTGCCAGGACAGACCCTGTCTTTATTTATATAATTTTGAGATTTTTTTCTCATCTGAATTTTTTTTTTCCACATCAGTTGTGATTTTTAAAAATATTGCACTTAACCTTGATTGTTGAGTGTTTTGGTGCCTCCTTAAATTTTGAGGTGAGCATTTCCTTTTTCCACCCTGAAGAATCAGGAGATGAGGCCAGGTGGGGTGGGTGGAAAAAATGCCCCTGAGGAAGGGAGGGGTGGTTGATCTGCATCTGAATACATGACTGTCGGTTAATGAGGGAGAAAAGTCCAGAAAGAAGGGGTTGCACACAGTTGTAGATGAGGAGGAGGGCTTGGTGTGTTCAATGTGGGATGGGGACGGGGGTGAGACCCCAGTATTTCAGGGTAGTTAACTTTCAGATCTAATGACCTCCCAGCAGGGTGCCCTGTCACTTCCATGTGTGGATTTCAGAGGCCGGTGGGTAGAATGTGGCAGGCAGCAGGGGTGGCCTCACGGCAGGGACGCTGGCTGGTCTGAGAGCCTACACTCCCTTGATGTCTCCTGCCCTGAATGAGGCCAGCTCTGTGGTTCTCATGCTCTTTTCTGAGGAGCGACCTGGAGGGGCCAAGCTGGCTCCTCCCGGCCACTGGGCACAGTGCAGACCAGGGAGCCTGTGATGAACATTTCTCTTGAACCTGGAACACCGCTTGGTAAAGAGCACACTCTACAGGCTGGAAACTCACGGCCCACTCCCCCAGGACATGCCTCTGCCTGCCCAGCCTGTATGGATCTCTGCCGGGCTCTGTGGGGCCACATGGCACAGGGCAGCGACAGCCTCGCCTCCTCCCCCAGGATCCCCTTGTAGCTTGGGTCTTCTTCCTCCACACTCTTTGGAAGTGGAACTGCGTCTTTGCCTTTTCCGGTGATCTCCTCAGGCCTAAGGGTGGCGGGACTGAGACAGGCTGTCAGGAGACACCTCCCAGTCTCCAACTTGGCTGTTTTGTCCCTGGGTCCCTTCATGGAACGGCTTGAGGGAGAGCATTCTGGATTAAAATATGTTGTGTATCTTTGGTGAGCCTGAGGGTGGTGAAGGTCACTGAAGGGGATGGGTCAGCCCCCCAATATGCCAGTGGGTGCAAGAAACGGCTCCACCTTCCTGGAGTTCTGCCTTTATGATAAGTGGGGTTTGCTGTTGGTAAGGGCTCTCATCCTTCCCTTTCCGGCTTGGGGACCCTTTCCTGGTCGTGGAAACAGCCTGACACAGACTGTTGCCAGGGCATGTGGCCTGGTGGGAAAAGAGCAGGGTCAGTGCAACTGATCCCTTTGTTTCTAGTACGTTCTACACTACTCTTGTGGAGGAAGCATGGCTGAATGCCTGCTTAGTAATCTAATGGGGTAAAAAAACCACAACAGAACTCCATGTTTAGTATATGTGCTTATCTATTTCCTAATTTATATCACCTCTCATCTCTTAACCATTAAAAAATAATTATTTTGAGAGACAGCATGAGTGAGCGGGGCAGGGGCAGAGAGAGGGAGCGAGAGAATCCCAAGCAGGCTCCACGCTGTCAGCATAGAGCCAGACGTGGTGCTCAAACCCGCGAACCGTGAGATCGTGACCTGAGCCAAAGTCAAGATGGATTGGATGCTTAACCAACTGAGCCACCCAGGCACCGAATCCCTTAACCATTTTGAGATAGGCGTGGAGGTGCCCCCTGGGGGAAAGGAGGTCACTTGGAGCACAGACACTTAAGTGTGGGGCTGCCTTCCCCGTCTCCCCAACCATGAACCCTCCCCTTCCTCCAGGGCAGTGCGTTGCTGGAGGTCTACAGCTGCTCCTTGCTCTGCACTCCACAGGGACTCATCCATCCAGTTCTGGCCCCCACAGGGAGGGCCAGGCACCCCAGGGCTAAAATTCTGGCCTCAGACGCTGATAGGTGTGTTCATCCCCTTCCACCCCCTCCCTGCTCTGGCCAGTAGCAAACCCGGCTTCCCTTCAACATGGCACAGTGATGCCTTTAGCCCCCTGGCTAACGAGGAGCTTTTGTGCTCATTAAGTCATTAGAATCTTGGGACAAGCCTGGGTAATTAGCATCGCCTCGCACGTAGGGACACAGAGATCCGGCGTTGTCCAAATTTCCCTGTAGCCAAGTCGGTGGTGGTGTTCACCTTCCAGCCTGCCGGCCTCTGCTCTGCAGCCCGCCTCCGAGGGCAGTTCTGACTCTGCCGTGTCCTGCCTCAGCAGCACTTGGACACCTCGGTGTCTTTCGGCAGGTGATTCGTTATGACGGTACAAGCCACCCGGGCTGTGGGCCTGGCCTTCTCCCCTACCGCGATACTCGTGTGAAATTGATGACCGTGCACGCGCTCTGCTGTGCTGCCTTTGGATAGAAAACAGGTAGAGAAATGAGCCCTTGGATTGTGTCTACACGTCCTTTCCACTTTCCCCTGTGGTATTCTGTATTTAGCAAACACTGTTAGGTGCCTACCGTGTGCCCAGCATCACCTTAAGGACCAGGGCAGAGCAGTGGAGTATGAGTCCAGAGGTGAGATGCTCACAGAACCACACACACACATGCCACCACGCGTGTTACCACTCTTCCCTTTGTTGAAGCAGTCAGAGTGGAAAGGTAAGGCCTGCCAACTGCATGCCCGGGCTGTCTCGGTGTCGTGATGTTGTCTCAGGCTGGGCTGTGGCTTCTGTGATACCTTGGGGGCCTGGGGCATGTCAGAGTCAGCTGGCACTAAGCTATCCATAGACAGCTTTGTGTATCACGTGCTGTGACTTTTCCAGCCAGTGCCGTGGGTCCTGGGTTAGCCTTTACGGTGGCACTGTGCCCGGAGGGCTTGGGACAGATGGATTTTCAGTTGGCTGAGAGGGTCCCGACCTGGAATGCTACTACCTATAGCCACACAGATACCTCCCTCTCTGATGCCTTCACATCTACTCAACCAGGTTATCCCCAGGCATTCAGACACTGGCTGAGCTCCTGAGTCGTCTCGCACAAAAGAACCTCCCTATCCCCCATCCCCCCCATGCACATGGTCCCCCAGGTGCACACAGAGCAGCCAGTTCTAGCTTTGGGTGAGGATGATGGAAATCACAAATTCATGGCTGATCTATTTGCACAGAGCCGATGGACCCTGGTGTCTGACTCCCAGGAAGGCAGGGGACTAACCCCAGACTGTCCCCAGGGCCCTTCTCCCACTTTGCCTATCCCCCAACACCCCAAGTGGGCTTTCTGAGTATAAAAGAATGACTTTCCCAAACAAGGTAACAGACCTCTTCAGAAACTGGGGAAGCAGTGTGCAGAGAAATGGGAATATGGCACCAGGAGAGGCAGAGACCTCCTGTAATTGGGGGGTACTAGATGTGTAGGTCTAGAACAGACCCCTCAGTTCAGAAGAATAATTTTAAGAAAAAATTTTCATTAATTTGTATCATACAAGTGATGATAATGTCTTTTAAAAGATTTGGTAGGAAAAACATAGAAAATTTCCCCCATATGAATACAGTGGGCTCACATTGGAACTCAGGAGGAAATAAGTCATGGAAATCCATCAGTGATCTCCCAGCCCTGAGAAAAGATGTGAGATCACGTATATCCTTCCTTCCATCACATGGGGCATTGGATGCAGGAAAACTTTTGATCCATGTTTTGTGGAAAGTGTGGCTTCTGTGCTGGCCCATGTGGTGATGGACACAAAGTAAAGGTAGATGATTGAATGATCCAATGATTCATGTTCTCCTTTCCTTGCTTAGCCACTAACTGGTCACCATTTAGGTTGGGTGCAAGGCCAATTTGTAGGATGATTTCTGGACTGGAGAGGGATGGCAGACGTTGTATCTTCGGTTGACCCTCACAGCCTAGTTTTCTGTTTTTCAGAAATGTCCAGATCTACTGAGGGATGAACTGCCTGAGCATCCTTGTTAGCTAGGGGCCCTGAGAAATTTAAGATACCCCCCACCGCCAGATGCTGTCCTGGCTGCTTACAAAATTAGCACGTGTGACGGCCAGTGCTGCCCGGTTCTTGAGGCCACTCCAGTTCAGGCTCAGTGTCTGCAGTGACCTCCTGACTCAACCCAGAGTAGTGGTATCCTGGGGACACGAAATTGGGTCACATCATTCTGCACAAAATCCTCCCCGGGTCCCATTACAATTACACCCAGAAGAAAATCTGAACTTCCTATGATGGCCCAGAAGGTTCTCCAGGATGCTGCTACTCATCCCCTCCCTCGATGTCCCTGACCCCACCTTCTGCCAGCTCACCTTTGCTTTTTCTCTTCCAGCTATACGAGCCTCCTTCTACATACACCACATACTCTGCCCTAAACCTTGCTGTTGCCTCTGCAGGAAATACTTGCCCAGATGTGCAAGGACCTGCTCCTCACCAGACTCCTGTTTCTCCTCTTTCCTCACCTTCGCAGAGTGGCCCTCCCCAAGCTCGTCCCTGGGATAGCTCCCTTCCCCAGCCTCTCAATATCCGCTCGCTTCCTCTGTATCATCCCAGCGCTGCTTTCTTGCTTTGTTCTTGGTCTCTCTAACTTGGAACTCCTTGAGGGTTTATGCCTGTGGCTCTGCTTCTAGAATGTGCCTTAGTCTGTGTTCTGAGCATATTCTGTGAATCTGTGAACAGACACCTAAATGCACTGCTCGTGGGAATGTATATCAGTACATTTCTAGGAAACCACTAAAAACTATTTTTCTCATTAACAATTGATTAGAAATCATTAAGGGTAGAAAGCTAGAAAGTACCAACCAGCAAAAAGAATATTAAATATTACTTATAACCTTGAACACTATTATTATTTGGAGGTAAACCCTTATAGTTTTTCTATGCGTGCAGAAAGCATAGTTACACTGTTTGTAATTTGCTTTTTATTACTTGACAGAATATTATGATAAATCCTTAAATGTTAATAAGTAAATTTCTATAACATTACTTTTGGGGACTCTATTGTATGGAGAATTTATACATATATACATACATATCTACTCTTCATGTATATTTACTTTTCTGTTGTTGACATTATGATTTGTTCCCAAAAGCAATGAACAACTTAAGTGAAATCTTTATACACATCCATGATTGATTCCTTTGGGAATAGAATCTTTGGGTCATGCATTTTAAATGCTTTTGATAATATTATCAAATTATCCTTCATAAAGGTTGCCCAGCTTACCCTATTACTAGTAGTGTAGAAAGGGTTCATTTCTTTGTCCTTGACAGTCCTATATGATATATTATCATTGTTTCTTTTCTTTTCTTTTCTTTTTTTAAGTAGGCTCTATGCCCAACGTGGGGTTCGAACTCACAACCCTAAGATCAAGAGTTGCTCACTCTGCAGCCAGGCACCCCTATATTAGCATTGTTTCTATCTTTACCAATATAAGGGCCCAAATGAACTCATTTTTGTTTAAATGCATGTGTCTTTGATTACTAATAAGGTCAAGCATCTTTTATATGCTTATTTATCATTTATGTTTATTCTTTTGTGAATTGCTACTTTTGTCCTCAATATAGTTTTTCCTGTTAAAATATTTCTTTGTTATACATTTGTAAGAAAGCTTTATGCATTAGGGGAATTAACCTTCTGTTATATGTATAAAACTTTTCCCCCTGGCTTTGGTTTACCTTCAATTGCAAAATTGTTTTTTTCACATGTGGATATTTTATTTTATTTTATTTTATTATTATTTTAATTTTTCAATGTTTATTTTTGAGAGAGAGAGACAGACAGAGCATGAGTAGGGGAGGGGCAGAGGGAGAGAGGGAGACACACAATCCCAAGTAGGCTCCAGGCTCTGAGGTGTCAGCACAGAGCCTGATGTGGGGCTCAAACCCACGAACTGTGAGATCATGACCTGAGCCCAAGTTGGACACTTAACCGACTGAGCCACCCAGGAGCCCACACAAGTGGATATTTTAAATTTGTATAATTCAACATTAGTTATCTTTTTTTTTTCTTTCTGGTTTTTGTCTTTGGAATTGGATTTAGAAAAACCTTCCCCATTGCAATTTATGTAGATGGTACTTCTTAGTTTCACTTAAAAATTTAAATCTTGAATGCCTACAGGGCTTGCTTTAATATGTGGTATGAAGCAGGGCACTAATTTTGTTTTCCCAATGAGTGGCAGATTGTACTTCTATTTTTATCGATGAGCCATCCTTTCCCCATTGATATGAAATGCCTTTGTGTTAAAATGTAAATGTATGTGTTTGTTTCCGCAGTTATTTTCCTTTAAACTTTTTAAAACTTCACGGTTTTAATTATTGTTGCTTTCTGCAATACATTTTAATATCTGGTTGAGCAAAACCCCATTTCTCTCTCTCTCTCTTTTTTTTGTTTTTTACAAAAATGTCTCTTGGATATTTTTTACTTATTTATGCTTTCAAATAAAATTTGAAATCAATGTGACAAAATATCAAAGAGGCTTTGATGGAATTGTTTTTGGACTTGCATTTGGTTGAAAGATTAGATGGGGGAAGACGGACATGTTGAGAGTACAGAGCCTTCATGCCCAAGAAATAGTGCATGTTCTTTAATTATTTATTATGCCCACCCATCATTTCTTATAATAGTCTTCATACAGCATTTCACATCTAGAAAATAGGAATGCCGTTAAGAGGTTCACACATGTTTATTTTCTTAGTAATTCCACCTCTGGTGATCTAAACAATGTGAACATGCATGAAGATTTTAGTTACAACATGCATGAACTTCATGCATGAAGATTTTAGTTACAACATGATCTACAATGATTCAAACGTTAGAAACACTTTGGACAATGATTGGGGGATGGTTAAGTAACTTTTGATATAGTCACAAGATGAAATATTATGCAGCCCTTAAAAATATATTCATGGAAATTAGTTTAGTTTAAACGTTACATGGAAAATCATGATTGAGCATTGCGTGAACACTTTTTTATATTTTGTATGTCTAGTTTCTGTACGCATCATAGGATGAGACCAGAAAAATGTGCTAAAATGTAAATAGGAGTGGTTATATTTGGGAGAGGGGTAGTGAATGACGGTTATTTTTAATGTGGGGTTCTCTGTACTTTCTCACTTTTCTGCAATTTGTATGCATTGATGTCCTCACTGGAGCGAAGTGAAGCGTGTAGGAAGTGAGCCCGCCCCCTGCGCTTGGAGCCCGGGCTGGCGGGCGAGTCAGGCCGTCCCGGCCGGTGCAGTCCCGCGCGCGACCGGAGGGTGGCAGTGTCCGCTCGCAGACCCGCCACAGTCGGCCCGCTGACCTTTGTCAGCCTCCGCAGTCTCTCGTTTATCACTGATCACAAGAGTGGAATGAACATATTTACTTGTGTTTTGCTTTCCACTTATAATATCTAGTGGCATGGGAGGGAAATGAAAACAATTGTTCATAGGGGAAATTTATGAGCTTCATCTGGCTGCGAGATTTCCGCAGTTGCCCCACGCCGCCCAGGGACTCGGATTGCTTTTTGCGTCTTCAGGCGAGGGGAAAGGCGCGTTTCCATCTGCCCAAATGGCTCTTGAGTGTTCGTCATTCCTGGCTTTTTGTGGCAATTGCCTGTGAACAGCAGACTTTTCCAGCCATCTTTCCCTTCCCCTTGAGCTTGAGAAAAGCGCACGTTCTCCCCTTTGGGGCTCTCACATTACAGTGGTCCCCCCTTTCATGCTGGGCCCTCCACCAGGAGTCTGGATTAGCCACGGTTTCCTGACTATCCAGGGGTGTCCAAAAATTTCTTTCCCTTAATGAGCTGAGGTGGGGTTCTGCTGACCCCTCGTGAACCTCAAGAGGAAGCTTCAGTATCATGATCTAGGGGGTGGTGGGGGTTTGTGGGCAAGTCCCTCCTCCTGGGGGGTCTAGCAGCATCCTGAGACCAATTGTCTCACATCCAGGATTGGGGGGTTGGTGGGCCTGCAAAGAGGGACACCTGAGAGCTGAGGGCTTTGTTGGATATGCACGCTTGTGTGTGTGTGTGTGTGTGTGTGTGTGTGTGTGTGTGGTGGCTTACATCCCTGTCCAGCCTGGCTTTCTCAGCCTGGCAGAGGGCAGTGTGATAGGACAGGAGCTGCTCACTGTGTGATTCAGGAGAGGACAAACCAGTGGACCCATGTAGTCTTCAGACCCTGTAGACCTCAGGCTCATGGAACTTGCTCCTGGGAGCCTGGAACCAGCTCTGCCTGAAGCCCAGCCCAAGGTGGGACTGCCCATGCACCAAACCGTTCTGTTGCCCTGATGAACAGCCCCCTCCCAGGTTGTGGACTGGGACATGCTCAGTCTGGGCGGAGAGGTGCCAGCGGCTCACGCTCTAGGTGATGCTGGAGGGCTGTGTATAAAAAGAGGAAGCCAGGCTGGCTGTACCAGGGGCTTGGAGTACCAGAAGCATAGAAGGAGATGTGAAAACCACAGGAACGCATTGCTAGTGTGCTTCGATGTGGGACTTTTGTATCACTTGATGCATGTCAGTATGTGTGTGTTTTATGGGGGTGCTAATATTGTCTCCAGTGGAAAAAGTTGTTTGGGGTTATAATGGATCTGGGATTCTGTCCTGGTTTCTTTCTTCTTCCTTCCTTCCTTCCTTCCTTCCCTCCCTCCCTCCTTCCTTCCCTTCCTTCCTTCCTTCCTTCCTTCCCTCCCTCCCTCCCTCCCTCCTTTCCTCCCTCCCTCCCTCCCTCCTTCCCTCCCTCCCTCCCTCTCTCCCTCCCTCCTTCCTTCCCTTCCTCCCTACTTCTTCCTTCCCTTCTTCCTTCCTTCCTTCCTTCCTTCCTTCCTTCCTTCCTTCCCTCCCTCCCTCCCTCCTTCCCTCCCTCCCTCCTTCCTTCCTTCCCTTCCTCCCT
>NW_026057588.1:19232542-19240048 GCF_023721935.1 Panthera uncia
TCCCTCCTTCCCTCACTCCCTCCTTCCTTCCTCCCCTTCCTCCCTTCTTCCTTTCTTCCTTCCTTCCTTCCTTCCTTCCTTCCCTCCTTCCCTTCCTCCTTCCTTCCTTCCTTCCTTCCCTCCTTCCCTCCTTCCCTCCTTCCCTTCTTCCTTCCTTCCTTCCTTCCTTCCTTCCTTCCTTCCTTCCCTCCCTCCCTCCTTCCTTCCTTCCTTCCTTCCCTCCTTCCTTCCTTCCCTCCTTCCCTTCCTCCCTCCCTCCCTCCCTCCCTCCCTCCTTCCTTCCCTCCACCCTCCTGTCTTTCCCCCTCTCTCCCTCCTTTCTTTTCTTGTCTGGGGGAGGTTTTCCTAAAGTGACTGTGCCCTTGTGATCCCGTGAAGACAAAGCCCACAGGGTGCTCACTCTTTGGTGACACAGTCTCATCTTGGCCAGGACTGCCTTAGCTCTGTGCCTGCAGGGATATGACAGGGTGTGGCTGCTGCAGTGAGAAGTGTGAGGCACACGGGTGAGCCTTTGATGCCAGTACAAGGGCCCCATGGAGCCTTGTCCAGGACCCTCTCCTGCAGCGGCATTTCCAGCGCCCACACGTAGGACCTGAGCTTCTCTCAGGGTACCTGAACATCACTCAGGGATCAAGTTCTAATTCAGCCAGAGCTGGTTTTCTCCGGGTGAGGTTTGCACCCTCAGGAGCAGTAGGAGAACTGGTTCGCTCTGTGCCTTTGAGTGAATATTTAAAGACCCCATGTTTTCACCAGCGAGGGCACCGGGTTCGCACTCGCTGGTAGACGGTGGTCTGGTTCTGTCTCAGTGTCTCGTGCCCACAGGACCCTCCCTCAGCTCATTACGATCCACCACATTTCCCCAGCAGTCTTACAATCAAATTACTCAAAATTGCACTGCTTTATTGCATATTGCTAAACTCCAAGACAAGCAAATACCCAGATAATGAACAATTATTTATGACAAATTATTACCTTTACATATAAGATTAACAGTTTTTATTAAGTTCGGTAAAGGTGACTACCCCTCCCTGAAAAATAGCCTGCAGTTTTCACACGGAATTTCGTAGGTGCCTGCGGGAGGTCAGGTGTGGAGGGTGCTGCGTTCGTGCACGCTCCTGCTGGCTGTTCTAGAGGTTGCCCTTGCGGGCCGAGGGGAGCCCACAGCCGATGGGGCAAACAGTCTACTCTTTCTGCCCGAGGTGGCCAGCTCGCCATCTCAGGAACTGGGCGGTTTCTGCAGGGTTCCCAGCTCTCTTTGTCTCCTTTGAATGTGTAACGATAAAAGCACAAAAGAATGGGACATGTTACACTAATTTCATTTGCATTTAAGTTTGAAAACGTATTATTTGAAATTGAACTTAACTTCTAAAATTATTTATGGACTCACTAACGTATGGTTTGGTGATTTCTCCCCATCTCCACGGTCCTTCTTGTGAACAGAAACCTCTCTCAGCTAATTATAACACACAGTATTTCCCCAGCAGTCTTACAATGAAATTATTCAAAATTGCATTTCTTTATTGCATATTGCTAAAACCCAAGACAAGCAAACATCAAGATAATAAACAATTATTTATTGCAAATTATTACCTAATATATAAGATTAACAGCTTGTAACTATTAAGATTAATACATGTGGTAAACTGTATTTATTATACTTATTTTGTAGCAAATATCTTTGTATAAAACATATGTTTATGTATTGCAATTAATGAGAAAAAGTGTAAGATTAACAATTTATGTTGGGTTTTGTTTTTAGATTTATGCACACTGTAAAACTTATTTATTGCACTTATTAAAAGTATTTAATGATGGACTTTTAGATGCTATATTTTTAATGTGCAAATATAAACTAAAGGAGTATTAAATTACAAAATGGAAAATTATAACCGAAGTCAAAGAATCCAACTATTTTCTGCTATAAATCTGCTTTAAAAAGATCATCACTGGAATTACTGAATCTTTAAATAGTGGCCTTTATAGTACATAATGAGTTCCAATGAGTTATCCTTCGAAAGGCTTTTTTCATCATTAAAACTAAACTCAACATCTTGCTCTTAAAGATAAATGTAGCTAACAGCGTAAACAGCAGAATCATTTCATTTTATGACGAGAGGTTGAAGTCACATTGTTGAAGAGCAATGTGCCCGGATGGGTCCCCTGAAGGTGAGGGAGCAGAACCGGCTGGCAGGAAAGAGCCCTGGAACAGGTGTAACTCCCCTGGATGGCACTGAGCAGCCTGGGGGCGGAGGGCGAGATCCTCAGCCTAACCACCCGGGCTCCCTTCCAGGGATGGAAACAAGGGCAGGTGTAACCAGAGCCATTTCTTTGCCACAGAATTAGAAAAAGATGCACCCGAAAGGAGGTTGTATTCAGACTATTGAAATAGAAACGAGGCACCGGCTGGGCATTTCTTGCTTTGCCAGGGGTCAGAGGTCCCAGCTGCTTTGGTAGGACAGGAGGGGAATCCTAGCAGAGAAGCTAAAGAAGCCCCTTGAGAAAACCGGCATCAGTTTTGGGTCCCTAATTTTTCTGAACGTTTTTAGGAATGAGTAATGCAAATGAGTAATTCCTCGGCTTTCTGTGGAGAGAAAACCCTGTAACCAGGGGCTGCTGAGAAAATGGAGCACTGCCCCCGTGTGTCCCTTGCCTGCCTGTGGCCAGTGGCTAATACTGGACTTGGGGACATACATTAGCTCCCACGACTGGGCACTGTCTCCTGAGTCTGGGGTCTGGTGCCACCCCAGTTGCCTGTGTGACACCGAAGAAGCTGAAGACAGGGTTACGACACAGCTTGCAAGCTGGACAGCGCAGACCTCCAAAACATGCTGTTGGTGCAGCTGGTCGGAGACCCTGGACATGGGGTTGTTCCTCTGGGCGAGGGTTGGCCACACTGTGCGGAGCGGGTCACGGTGCTGTGGGGGTTGCTGAGTGGCTTTCTCCTCCTCCAGTGCTGCTTGGGATGCTAACCCTTCTTAGGAAGACACACAGGAAAAGGTGGAAGGAGGAGGTGAGGGGAAGTGAGAAGGGAGAAAGGAGCTTTTTGGTCCTAAGCTATGCAGATCTCTGTTCACTGATGGAGATTTGGAACATAAACTCTGCTTACTCAGAATACAAGTGCTCATTTACTGGGTAGTTTGCATTATTTTATTTCAGGTGTTGCAAGCACCGCCCCCCACAATTATTTGATTTGTAGTATAGGGCACATAAAAAATTCTTTGAAAAATGTGTAGAAAACATTAAAAACTCTGTTCTTTTGAGTCTGGAAGCATCATGGGTGCTGTTTGGGGCTCCTGTCCCAGGGTGCACATGCCGGCCTCCAGCCAGCTGCGGGAAGGTGACCACGGGATCTTTCTCTCCCTCCAGAAGGCTGCCTGCAAGCTGGGTGGGGAGGCAGGGAGCAGATGGGTAGGTTTCTGTGTTTGTCACATCCTCAGACTCCCTGCTTGGGATGAACACTTCCTTACTTCTCTTAGGCACTTATTTATCTATTCTTGTGGTTTTTAAAATTATTTTTTATATTGAAGTGTAATTAACATGCAGTGTTATATTAGCTTCAGGTATACGGTATAGTGAGTCAACAGTTCTATACAATACTCAGTGCTCATCTTGATAAGTGTGCTGTTAATCCCTTTATCTGTTTCACCCCCACCCACCTCCCCTCTGCCCACCACCAGTGTGTTCTTGGTATTTGAGAGTCTGTGGTTTTTTGTTTTTGTTTTTTTTGGTCTCTTTCTTTCTTTGTTTTGTTTCTTAAATTCCACGTGTGAATGAAATCCTATGGTATTTGTCTTTCTCTGTCTTATTTCACTTATATATAAAGAATTGGGGCGTCTAGGTGGCTCCGTCCGTGAAGCATCCAACTCTTGATTTCGGCTCCCTTCATGATCTCGTGGTTCTTGAGATCGAGCCCCGCGTCGGGCTCTGTGCTGACATTGCACAGCCTGCTTGGGATTCCCTCTCTCCCTCTGTCTCTGTCCACCGCCCCACCCCTCCCCACATGCTCTCTCCCTCTCTCAAGATAAATAAATGAACATTAAAACAAAACAACATAATGTATAGTTTGTGCAACTCAACACCAAACCAAACCAAACCAAACCAAACCAAACCAAACCAAACCAAACAAATAATCTTATTTAAAAATGGGCAGAGGACCTGAATAGACATACAGATGTACGTCTTCCAAAGAAGTGTTTTATTGCATATTGCTAATGTTTATGGTTGCCTCCTGGGCAGGACCTCCAACTGTATCCCAGCCCAGTTTTTAAGGATGAGGAACTGGGACACTTCTCTCTAGGTCTGGGTCTTCATAAGAGTTTCACAGTGATGCCCAGTCTTCACTCGTAGAGACTGCTTCTAGAGGTTTTCCTTGGGACCTCCACTCTAGGCGATTGGCAGGCATGAGGCTGGGGCTCCACACTGGGAATCACAGCTCAGGGTGTGGGCTTGGGCCCTGGAGGGCTCGGCATCTGAAAACTCACTCTCCTGAGTAAGGTTAAATGCTAGACCTTATTTTCCTAGGGAGCCCAAGGAATTAAATTTCTCCTGTGCCTCTTGAGTTTACCACACTGGAGTTTTCAACCTCCCAGTAATAAAAGATGCTAATGTTAATAGGAGGTGACCTTATTTTAACCCATCAAATTGGTCAGTGTTTGTTTGCAAATGTGATGGTATCTGGCCAGAGGCAAGGAGCCAATTTACTGCTGGCTGCTGGTGGGAGTAAAGCGGACAGTTTCCAGGAGAGCAAAGTCCCTTTCCTTTTGACCGGTGGAGGCTCCTCTAGAAATTTGTCCTGAGGACATTATTACAAAACAACGGTGTGATTTACCACAAGTGTGTTGTTTCAGCATCTTGAATAAAAGAGACAGAGCACCTATGTCCAGCTGCTGAGATTAGGGGAAGAAACGATTTTACCCTCACAGATGGGTGCAAGCAAGAACTAGGCAATTTTGAACTATGAGAACGAGGGTTTGAGTGCTTACTAAAATTTGGTTTCTTTCATGGAGGAAGAGCTTATCTGGGCCAGAAGGAGGAGGGGTAGCAATCAGAGAGGGCAATCTCTACCTCTAAAAATGTTCCCATTCCCCGCCAGGCAGTCCTGGGCTCCTCGGGTTTTCTCCTGCCCCACCACTTTCCTCCAGCAAAACATTTCAAAACCCATACAGTGTGCACACCCATCAGGTTCTAAATTCCACTTCTAGGAATTGTCTGCAGGGAAGAATCCGGGATGAAGACAAAGAATCATGTGGGGTGGCATTTATTGCAGCGTAATTTGTGACTTGTTATTACAGACAACGTAACAAATGTACAGAAGTGGCATCTCCAGAAAAACAGAACCCCATGTGCCTGTTCTTCAGATGCCACCCCTGGGCCCCTTCCTGTCCCCTGGTTTATTGAAGCAAATCCCAGATACCATGTTATTTCCCCCATCGATCATTTAGAGTGCATCTCTAAAAGGGAAGGCTTTCTCAAAAAAGCGTAAGCACAATGTTTTTATCTTACATTAAGAGTACCAAAATTGGGACATCTGGGTGGCTCAGTCGGTTGAGCATCTGACTCTTGGTTTCGGCTCAGGTCGTGATCCCAGGGTTGTGGGATCAAGCCCCACATCAGGCTCCGGACTGGGCTTGGAGGATGTTTAAGATTCTCTCTCTTCCCGCCCCCCACCCCCACACCTGACTCCCCTGCTCTCTCTCGCTCTCTCTCTCATAAATAAATAAATAAATAACCCCGAATTCCTTCATATTGTCAAATATCCAGCCAATGGTCAGCTTCCTCTGCTTGTCTCAGAACCTTTTTCTTTGAAACAATTTCATTGAATCAGATAAGGTCCATCCATTGCAATTTGGTTCACATGCCTCATCTTTTTTCAAATTTCCTCTCTCTCTTCCCTTTGGAATGTATTGAAGGAACTGGATGAATTGTACTGTTTTCCACAGACTTGATTTTGCTGATTGCTTTGTTTTCATGTCACTTAACATGTTCCTTTGTCTCTTGTATATTCTGTGACTTTGTCCCCAATAGAAATTATAGCATTATAGCTATTGCAGATATCCGTGTCTCAAAATACAACTTATGCACATCTCCACTTTGAAATGATTGGATATTCCACTAGACCTTATTATTTGATAAGTAAACAAGTATTCCACATATATTATTATGTCACAGGTTTGGTTTTTTATAAAATATTTTGATAACCATAAATCAATAGTTTTTAACCTATATAGTTTATTAAATTTCATTTTTCTGAGAAGAGGTGTATCCTCTTTACCAAAAACCAGAGGGGTCAATGACCCCAAAAGGTAAAATCTTCCATTATTTTGTAAAGTTTATTTATTTATTTTGAGAGAGAGAGAGAGAGAGAGACTGAAAACAGGGAAGGGGAAGAGAGAGGAGAGAGAGAATCTCAAGCAGGCTCTGTACTGTCAGCGCAGAGCCTGACCTGGAGACTGATCTCACGAACCATGAAATCATGACCTGAGCTGAAATCAAGTCAGACACTTAACTGACTGAGCCACTCAGATGCCCCAATCTTCCATTATTTTAAGGCTGCAAAATGGTTACATTCTATTTCTGTGACATCTTCTCTTTTTTTGTTAGTGAAAGAGAGAGGAGAGAGAGAGAGAGAGAGAGAGAGAGAGAGAGATCGATCTCAGGGGAGGGCACAGAGGGAGAGAGAGAGAGAATCTTTTTTTTTTTAATTTAAATTTTTAATGTTTATTTATTCTTGAGAGAGTGACAGCGACAGAGTAAGAGCAGGGGAATGGCAGGGGAGAGGGAGACACAGAATCTGAAGGCAGGCTCCAGGCTCTGAGCTGTCAGCACAGAGCCTGACATGGGGCTCAAACTCATGAACTGTGAGACCATGACCTGAGCTGAATTTGGACATTTAACTGACTGAGCCACCCAGGCACCCTGAGAGAGAGAGAATCTTAAGCAGGCTCCATGCTCAGCATGGAGCCTGACACAAGGCTCGATCCCATGACCCTGGGATCATGACCTGAGCTAAAACCAAGAGCTGCTGCTCAACTGACTGAACCAGGTAACCCTCGCATCTTAATTCATTAGCTGGAAAACTTTTTAATAGGGAGAAGTACCTATCATCAACTGTTTGGTTATCTTGATTTTTAGGGGCTTTAAAAAATGAAACTTTTTATTATAAGATAATTATAAATTCATGTGCAGTTGTAAGAAATAGTACAGAGAAATCCCATGAACTCCTTTACACAGTTAACCCAATCATAACAATCTGTAAAACTATAGTGCACTATCACAATCAGGATATTGACATTGATGTAGGCAACATACAAAGCAGTTCTAGGTCCCATAAGAATACTTCATGTTGCACTTGTTTTAGCTACATCCATTTCCTTCTTCTCAACCTAGCAACCACTTATCTGTTCTTCATTTTCTATACTTTTATCATTTAAAGAATGTTACATAAATGAATCATGCAGTATACAACATTTGGGGATTGGTTTTTTCACTGTTTTATATATATATATA
>NW_026057588.1:19240448-19250984 GCF_023721935.1 Panthera uncia
CCTGCTTCAGATTCTGTGTCTCCTTCTCCCTCTGCCCCTCCCCCACTTGTGTTCTGTCTCTCTCTGTCTTTCAAAAATAAATAAATGTAAAAAAATTTTTTTTTAATGTTTCTTTAAAAAAATATTTTTTTTAACGTTTATTTATTATTGAGAGACACAGAGTGTGAGCAGGGGAGGGGTTGAGAGGTAGAATCCGAAGCAGGTTCCTGTCTCTGAGCTGTCAGCACAGAGCCCAATACTGGGCTCGAACTTACAAACTGTGAGATCATGACCTGAGCTGAGGTCAGTCACCCAACCAACTGAGCCACCCAAGCACCCCTTAAAAAAATGTTTCTAAAGTGATATATTGTAATTAAGGAATGTAGGTGCTTCCCTGGTAACATTTCTTTCTTTTTTTTTTTTAAGTTTATTTATTTATTTTGAGAGAGAGAGAGAAAGTGTGTGTGTGAGCAGGGTAGGGGCAGAGAAAGAGGGAGAGAAAGAATCCCAAGCAGGCTCTGTTCTGTCAGCATGAAACCTGGTGTGGAGCTTGATCTCATGAACTGTGAGATGTTGACCTGAGCTGAAACCAAGAGTTGTTTGCTTAGCTGACTGAGCTACCTAGATCTTTTTTGATTTCTTTAATCAGCAAGTGTAGCTATCTGTATATGTCTTGCATATGTTTTGTTAGGTTTACACCTTCGTATTTTATTTTTCTAAACAATTGTAAGTGTATTCTGTTTTAAATTTTGATGTTGATGTGGTCACTGCTAGTATATCAAAATACAATGGATTTTTGCATGTTTACCTGGTATCCTGCAAGCTTACTGGATTCACTTGATAGTTCTAGGAGATTTTTTTAAAACTAGATTTCTACACAGGTAATCATGTCATCTGCAAATACAAACATTTTCATTTCTTCTCTTCTCATTTGTATGCCTTTCATTTCCTTTTAAAAATTATTGCACCAGCTAACACTTCCAGTAACATGTTGAATAAATGTGGTGAGGGTGACATCTTGCCTAAACTCTGGTGAAAATAATTCAGTCTTTCACCATTAGGTGCAATGTTAGCTGTAAGTTGTTTGTAGATGCACTTTATCAAATTGTGGAATTTCCCCACTATTCCCAGTTTTTTGAGAGTTTCTTCTTCTTCTCCTTTTAATATCATGAATATGTGTTGAATTTTGTCAAATGCCCTTTCTGCATCAATTAACATAATCATATAATTTTTATTTTTTATTCTGTTAATATGGTGGATTACATTGGTTGATTTTCTAATATTGAAACAGACTTGCATCAATGGAATACAGCCATTTGTTATTGTGTGTAATGTATTTTTTATATTGCTGAATTCTATTTGCTAATATTTGTGAAGGATTTTGCATCTATATTCATATATTCCCTCTCTCCTCCTTCCCTTCCCCACTCCTTCTCTCTTTCCCTCCTTCTCTCCCTCCCTTCCTTCCTGGCTTTCACAGTCTTTGTCTGGTTTTCATATCAGGGCAATACAAGTGTCATAATATGAATTGGGAAGTGTTCCTCTATTTATTTTCCAGAAGAGATTACATAGAATGGTGTTAATTCCTCTTTAAACATTTGATAAAATTCACCAGTGACACCATCTGGGGCTAGAGATTTCCTTTTTGGGAGTTTTTAAATTACAAATTCAAATTTCTTAATCATTATGGGGCTATTCACATGATCTTTTTCATATTGGATGAGTTATAGTTATGTGTAAAGAATGTAATACCTAGAGCAACCACTAAAAAAGTTATACAACGAGAATTCACTGCAAAACACAACAAATAGTCTACTGGTATCATTATTTCACCAGCGTGAATGAAGCATAGACATATTACTGCCCTTTAAGTACCTTTATCTCCCCCAGTTATAATACCATTTTTTTCAAATATTTTCTCTCCATACATTTAGAATCACATCAAACAGTGTTATAATTTTTGCTTCAACCATCAAATGCGATTTGGAAAACTCAAAAGAAGGGAAACCTACATATTTACCCACATTTTTGCTTGTTGAATTCTCTCTTCCTTCTTGATGTTCCACGTGTTTTTCTTTTAGAGCAACATTTCTGCTTAAAGAACTTCCCTTAGCCATTCTTTTTAGGGTTGGTTTGCTCCGAACAAATTCTAAGTTTTTCCCTATTGGAGAATGTCTTGATTTCTCCTTACATACTGGCGGGTATTTTTGCTGCGTATAGATTTCTGGATAGGCAGTTCTTTTCTTTTCAGCATTTGAACGACATTGTGCCACTTCTGGCCTCCATAATTTCTGATGAGAAATTACTGTTATTCTATTGCTTCCCTTCCTATATTGACATGATTTGTTTTCTGGTTGTTTTCAATGTTTTGTTTTTATCTTTAGTTATAAGAAGTTTAATTATTATGTATCTTTATTATTATTACTATTATTTTGTGTTTATACAAACTTAGCTCCTTGAATCTGTAGGTTTATGTCTTTTGTCAAATCTGGCAAGTTTTCTTTCCTTTTTTTTTTTTAATGTTTATTTACTTTTGAGAGAGAGAGAGAGAGAGAGAGAGAGAGAGAGAGAGAGAGAGAAGGAGACACAGAATCCAAAGCAGGCTCCAGGTTCTGAGCTGTCAGCACAGAGCCTGATGCGGGGCTCGAACTCACAGGCTGTGAGATCATGACCTGAGCTGAAGTTGGATGCTTAACCAACTGAATCACCCAGGTGCCCCAAATCTGGCAAGTTTTCAACTATTTTTTTTTCTTTCAGTACTTTCTAGTTCCATCCTCTTTCTCCTTTCCTTCCAGGACTCTGATGAAATGAATGTTAGCTCTTTTGTTATAATCCCACAGGTCTCTGTGCCTCTATTATTTTTTTCAGCCTGTTTTTTTTTCTCCCTGTTGTTCAGATTGGGTGATGTCAATTGTTCTGTCTTCCAGTTCACTGACTCTTTCCTCCTTCCCCTCCATTCTCCTCTTAAGCTCATTGACTTAGCCTTTTACTTTGGTTATTATCTTTTACAGTTCTAAAATTTCCATTTGGTTCTTGTTTATATCTTTTATTTCTTTTTTGAGACTCTTTTTTCTCATTTGTTTTAAGTGTGTTTGCAATTGCTCACTGACGCATTTTTTTTAAGTTTATTTATTTTTGACAGAGACAGAGTGCGAGCATGAGCTGGGGAGGGGCAGAAGGAGAGAGGGAGACACAGAATCCGAAGCAGGCTCCAGGCTCTGAGCTGTCAGCACAGAGCCTGACGTAGGGCTCGAACTCTTGAACTGTGAGATCATGACCTGGGCTGAAGTCAGATGCTTAACTGACTGAGCCACCCAGGTGCCCCTGAAGCATTTTTAAAATGATGAATGCTTTAAAATCTTTGTCAGATGATTATAACATCTCTGTCATATTGGTGTTGGTATCCGATTGTCTTTCTCATTCCATTTGAGACCTTTGTTTCTTGTGGTAGGATGATGATTTTTTAAGCTGACACCTGAGAATTTGTGTTACATTAAGACTCTGCATCTTACTTAAACCTTAGTTTTAGATGGTTTTGTCACCAGTCTAGTAGGAGAGTGGGGCTGCTTATCAGTTTTGGCTTTGAATATTTTGCAGCTGTTATTTGGTGTGCACACATTTAGGACTGTGTCTTCTTGGTGGATTAACCCTCTTATTATTATATAATGTCCCTCTCTGTCTCTGGTAATTTTCTTTGCTCTATTTTAGTCTATTTTATCAGATATAAGTATAACCTACCTCCAGCTTTCCCACTTGCCTTTGTTGACACTGGAGGGAGTAGGATCCTTACTACTTTGGGTGTGGGTAAGAGTGCTAGCTTCCCATGTAGGCACCACCGACATGGTGATGGGGGTGATCTTGTTAGTGCTGGATGATAGTGAAAGTCTTGCTTTTCTGCTAGGCCTGCTCTGACTCCATCAGAGATAGAAGGCACATTTTGTTACTGCCAAGTGAGAGGTAAAGTCCGGGCTCCCCATGGTCTCTATGGACAATTTGGAGAGAGGGCCCTTACCCCAGTGGGGATATTGGGGTTCCTTGTTACAGCCTCCTGAAGATGGATCCAGACTTCCCATTTGACCTTTGCTGGTGTAGATGTGAATGGGACCACTTTTTAATGTAATGCAATTAATTAATTAATTGCAGTGTTTGGCTGGAGTAGAATAGAGTGGTCATTATCTAAAAGTTTTCTGCCTTACTTGCCTGCCCCTTTCCTGGTCCTTTGGTTAGAGAGATCAGGCTTTTGTTGGGGTTTGTTTTCTGTGACTATTGTAGTTTCCAGATTTCTGGTTGCTTTAATTCCAAGTCTAGCATATATGAAACGAAAAGAAAACCAAGGGAACTGACTACTATGTCATTTCTTGGATTTTAGGTCCTAGCCAGACTGCCTTCTTTTTTTTTTCTTTCTTACCGCCTCTGGGGCCAGCCCCCTTCCCTGATCACTTTCCTTGGGGTTTGTTCTATGCTATGGAGCACATGGCCTTTTGGATCTCATTCATTTCTTCTTTCGGTCAACAAAATTGTTTTTGTGCCTACTCCTGTGGATGTGACGGTCAAAGCCCTTGAGTTACGGTCAGTGGAAGAGACAAACAGTCATCTTAGGGTCCGGGAAGACAGTCTCCCCTGAGCTGGCCTTGCACTGTCCTCGTGAAGGAGACTCTAGAGGGCAGGTGTGGCTGCTCCTGCTCAGGATGAGACAGGGCTCCGGGTCAAAGCCTTGGTAGGAGGCACCTGGCGGCGTGGCTCCTTCAGGATGCATTTCCTCATCTACTGAGCACCTGCTGCTACAGAGCCTGTGCTGCAAAGAGATGTGGTGCAAGAGAGGTGGAGCCAGCTGTTGGCAGCTCTGGGATGAGGCTATAGAAACAGACGGTGCCTGGAAAGCTCACCCTTGAATGGAGGGTGAGGACACCAGTAGGGCTAGCAAATCAGGATACGGTTTCCTTTCAAAGGACACTTCTGAGCTAGACCAGGGTAGTGATTGGAAAAAAAAAATCCTGGTAGACGGAGGAGTAGTGAGCCCTATTCTCGGCTCCCGTCAGGTGGAACTGGGGGACCCAGGTTCCCACCAAGGCCCCATCCTGGTGCTGTCCCCCTCCCCTCCACAGGCATTGTCTTTCTCCTAGCATGATGCCCATCTGGGCCCCCACCCTGCGCACTCCCCCCTCCCCCACGGGCACTGCTCTTCTGCCCATGATGCCCGTCCAGGCCCTGCATTGTGTCGGGAAGATGTGGCTCACCCGCGTGGGTTATTATTAGCCTGCAATGAAGTGAAAGGCCCTGAGTGGGGGATGCCGAGCTCCTGCCTGACACCGTGGCCGAGGCAAGAAGGGAATGATTCATTATGGCTACAAGGCGTGCTCTAATTTCATATAACGAAATAAATGACAGTCGTATTTTGGGCGCCACCACGCGCAGATAGCATTGTTCCCTGACTGCCTCTCACCCAGGCTGCAGGGAGAATTAGAGCAGCCTTTGTGCAGGGAGATGAGAGGCTGGGGGAGCCTGGGGGCCGGCAGGTGCCGTAACCCTGGGAGGCTGTGTAAAGTCCCTGTTCAGTGGCTGGGGTGGCCAGGGAAGGGGGCCCCCGGGACCCCATCCTTCCAGTCAAGGACCCCCAGCCTGCTGATCCCCACTTCAGCTTCCTGTGTTCCACTTCATCCCCTTCCATTCTTGTGGCTTCTCCAGCCCCTGCTTCCTATCCAGTTCTCCATCCTGTTCAGTTCCAGCTCTGGGCCTCCTCCTCCAGGAAGCCAACAGCACCCATCCTATGTTGTTCTTCCGGTTCTGCGTGAGTGCCTCCTTTCCTCTTCAGGCCCTTAGGCTTTCCATCAGCCTCCTGGCCCTGACTGGGCACTCTGCAACCACATGCAGGCAGCTTTGGATGAGCCGTCTTCAGCGGGGAAGGAAGATGGCCCCAAGTTCAACGCAGTGCGCCTTCACCTGGTGTCTCCTGGGGAGGAGCTTTCCCTCACGAGCTGAGACCCACAACGGTGTAGCTGTCGAAGTAGGAGCCCTCCAGGGCAAGGCTGGCTGGGTGATTTGTGGAGCCTGGGGTCACATGGAAATGCAGGGCCACTTGTTACAAAATTAGCAGAGGATTTCAGGATACGGGAGCAGAGCCTTAAACCCAGGGCAGGGCCCTTCTGAGTGAGGGGCCAGGGCGGTGAACAGATGCCAGGTGCGTGAAGCCGGTCCTATCCAGCATCAGAGACAAGAGATCCAAGGTTGGAGCCTAGGGTCCCTCTGGGGACAGCATGGGGTCATTTTACCTCAGCTGTGGCCCGGCAGGCTAGCAGGGCCATGGGGAAGGACACTGGATCAGCTGGGAGGCAAGCACATTGGCAGGTGCCCGGAAGCAGCCCCAGAATTGTGTTTCCCCACTGTGCTTCCTTTGTGCTCTGGAACCCGAGATAAAAATAATAGAGGAACAGGATCACATTCAAGGGCAATTTCATCCTTGGGCATCTAACCAGGACAGGAAGCCTTGGGATCACTGGACCAGGGAATTCTTGTTTCTGCAATATTTGCACACAAAATGGTCTCATGTTTAAAAATGCACATTAAAAGTCACGTCAATCATAGACACTTGGAAATTGGTGCTGACTTGACAGGGAAACAGAACTTTTTCATGGAGTTTAATTTGTTCAAACGCCTTTTACAATTGGGGTGACAGGGGGGCCGTGGACCAGGGGACCCACAGCCTCCCCGACCTGCTCCCGCTGCAGTAGAAGTCACTGCATGGAGTGTGTCAGCAGGGGGCTGCCGGATGCTGCTGTGGAAGGGCCACGGGCAGGCCTGCGGGACAAGGCCCTCTCTCCCTGGTCTCTCCATTGTTCTCCTCGAGTAGGTCCTGGCATCACCTACAGACCAGAGTGGGGGGCTGGGCGGGGTCTGCACTGGGTCCTCAGCCTGTGGGGCCTCCTTAGCTAGGCCAGCTTTCCCTGGGTGCTATGCAGGTTGCAAACAGATGTTCCATAGGCCCAGATCTTCAGGCCCAGGGAGATTTTTTGGTGCGGGGATGCTATGCATTGTTTTAATAAAACTTAAATTGGATGCCAGCCCGTAAATATCAAAAGACTGTATGCAAAAATCCAAAGTCCTAGCTTCTCTTGGAAAAACCTGGAGAATCCTGCATGACTATGACTGGGGTGTCGAGGAGGGCTGCTCCTTTTAAACGGGGCCGTGCTCTGTAGTTCACTGTGGGCCCTGCCGCTCGGAACTTTGGCCCAGTCCTGCAATGAAGGGCTGTCCCCAGAGACTTTGATTTGCACAGTTGTGGTTCTTACACCTGGCTGGAGTTGCTCATTTAGGGTGTCTCCCGCTCCCCTTCGGCATTTTGCCCCCCTCCTCCTCATTTAGAACTTTCCTCTGGTGTCTTGCTGATTGTGGAGGGCCCAGTGTTGAGGGTGTAGACGCACGTAAAGGAAGTGTCTATGCTGTCTATCCCCGCTTCTGTGCTCACATGCTGAGTGTACTTGGTTTATCCTGATGACCAAGTTATTGGGCTGCAGATTTCTGACCGCTGATTGAGAGCAAAGTGGGGGCATAGTCTCACACTCTGCCTACAACCTGCCTCCCTGCCTGTGGGGAGGCTGGAAGGGCAGAGATGGCTGTGACTTTTCTGGAAGGAGGCTAGTAGGGCAGGAATATTTTCTAGTGAGCTGCATCCACTGAGGAGGGTCAGCTGGGCTGGCTGCTGTGGTTGCCCCAGCAGGACATGCCTCATAAGATCTGCCTCTTTTCCTTCTCTTGGACATCTGTAGATCCAGGAGTGGGGAGACAAGGTCAAGGACGCCACGTGGCCCAGGAGGCACTGGCTTGGGGCTGCTGCTTATCCTTGGGCCTTTGGAGAAGACCATGCTGCCCACAAGTTCACTTTGTCTCTCATGGCATTCTATAGGGCCCGGTCTCTGCTCCCCAGCAGGTGCCTTGACGTTTTAGGGAGGCAGGGACAGAATTTTCTTATCAATAGAAAAATGGCAAATGCAAGGACAGGGGTGTGGGAAGCTACCCCAATGTCCGATTAAGGGAACAGTATGCTTTTCGAATATTACCTTATTATCCAGAAGAAGTTTGAATTAAAATTTTTTTAATGTTTAATTTTATTTTTTGGGAGACAGAGCACGAGCAGGGGAGGGGCAGAGAGAGAGAGAGACACACACACACACACACAGAATCCAAAGCAGGCTCCAGGCTCTGAGCTGTCAGCACAGAGCCTGATGCGGGGCTCAAACCCATGCACATGAGATCGTGACCTGAGCCGAAGTTGGCTGCTCAGCCGACGGAGCCACTCAGGCACCCCTGGGGCCCAATTGAATTAAACCGAGGGTAGCATATGTAGTGGTGGGGATGTGGCATCTTGCAGTGTCAGGTTAAATGTTGCTTTGCATATAGCTGATGGACATCATTGCTTTCCAGAAAGTCCCCTGGCCATGTGGTAGATTGGATTTTTGCTGCACAAGTGTTAGAGGGTTCCTTTGCTGAGGGTTTCTGGAGTTGGGTTATGCAGTGTGACTGCCAATCTTGGGGATGAATGACAGTGCTCTGGTTTCTGGGACCCTCTCATGGCTCTCAGTGGGGATGGGGCGGTCTGAGGAGTGTAACCATTACCCCCAAAGAGGCTTCAGCTGCCACGTTGGTGTATTACCATGGATATATCACGCAAACTTTGGGGGTCCTTAGCTGGAAAATGGAGTCAAACTCTGGAAGGGTCTCCCGTCTCCCTGAGGAGACATTCTCCCAGTCCGTTAATGTCATTTCCTTCAGAGAACCTTTTCTGATTCTCAGAAAGGTTGCCACATGCAAGACCAGGCTGATGCTAAAAGCCATTCCGTCTGGAGGCCGAGTGGCTTGGGGACATGCTAGATCGGTCACTTGCTGGTGAAGGACAAACATTGGCTTTGAAATGATACCACGCAGGGCCCGGAACCTGCCCACCCAGACTATGTGGTCAGTGACACTTGCCCACGGGCAAGGCTCGAGTTTCCAAGAGCAAACAGACCCAGGGGTCTGTCATGCCTTTTCCTCAGCCCTCAGAGCTGCAGCATCTGTCCTTTGAAGATTCGGAGGAGAGCAGGAAATCTGGCCGCCTGGCAATACACGCCTGCCTCTCTTCTGGTGTGGCCCGTTCCTCTCTTTGAGTCCTCACCACCCACCTCAGTGGCTCCAAGCAGGGGCCATTTGAAAAGTGAGCCTTTGGACCATTTGAACAACTTTCCAGCCACAGAGGAATCCTGAGGAGCCTGAGAAATCCTGTGAGGCCAGAAATCAGGTCTGTAGGGCACACTTGGCTGTAACGGTGGGCTGGCCACCCCCGCCAGGTGGTGGGCAGGAGCGGAGGCTGGCGGGGTGAGGCAGGCTCCACTCGGCCCTGGAGGTCCCGGGTTCAGACGACGTGCTACTCCTCTACTGCGCCCTTAGACATTGACAAACTCGTCCCGCTTTGCCCAGGACTTTCTTGGTTCTGGCATTTTGAAAGTCCACATCCTGGGAACCCCCTCAGTCCTGGCAAACCAAATGGCCAGTCACCCTAACCTGGGCATGGTCCCCGAGCCAGAGGGGCGGTCAATGTGTAAAATGCGGAACAGGGCTAGGGGTGGTCTGAGAGTGAGGAGCAAGCCCATGGAAGAGGCAGCCACCCTTGGACCAAAGGGGCATGAAATGCTTCATGCGTTTCCCAGCCTCCCCTGCATATGCAACACCGTGACGTCATTGCATAGAACACGGCATGTAACTCGTGACGTGCACACGATGTGATCACGGCGGCCCCTCCAATCACGGTAGTGCTCACGCTGAATGTGCAGAGCGGGCCAGCCACCATGTTGCCAGGTGACGCTGTTAGCTAAGTCGTCTCCCAGGGGGTGGGGGGGCCCTTGCTCCCCTCACCTCACAAAGGTGCAGCCTGGGCTGCTACCAGCCCGGAGTCAGTATGTGTGGAGCTGGGATTTGGAGCTGGGCCGTCAGGCTCTGTAGCCCACACAATAACTGTTCCACCTGGTGGGAAGTTGGTGACAGGTGCCACTTTTGGAGACCGTGGTCTGTGAAGCAGCTCGTCTTCTTGTGTTGGAACCTGGTTCTCTGCAGCGAGCACCCTGCTCACCCCGACTCCTGGGGATGTGACTAGGATAGGGCACGTCCCCACACCCCCCCACCCCCCGCGCCCCAGCTGCCCCGGGAGGAGGTGGGCGCCCAGTGCACACGTGCTGAGTGAACGTCAGCATCTGCACACGGAGCCCATCCAACCTTTCTTCCTCACCAGATGCCTGAGAGCACATGGAGCTTAAATACAGACAAGTAACAGCCATGTGACCTCTCTGGGGATTTATGTTGTCCTTCTGAGCCATGGTTTTCTCCCGGTAAAATGGGGAAAATAAAAATGCACCTGCTTCACAGAGGCTCCAAGTCTGCCAAGCTCTGGGATTCTGAGCGTTCCACTTAAATGTCAGCTACGTCTACTTACCTCTGTCCACCTGCCCTGCCCAGTGATGTCCTCTCCACTGGGCAGTGTGGGGGAATTCTCCTCTTCCCCTCTCTCTCTCTCTCTCTCTCTCTCTCTCT